>NC_056741.1:157328120-157373120 GCF_019279795.1 Protopterus annectens
CTGGGGTATCCCATATAGTATGTAAACACATCACTGGGGTATCATATATAGTATGTAAAGACATCACTGGGTTATCATATATAGTATGTAAAGACATCAGGGGTATCGCATATAGTATGTAAAGACATCACTGGGTTATCATATATAGTATGTAAACACATCACTGGGGTATCATATATAGTATGTAAACACATCACTGTGTTATCATATATAGTATGTAAAGACATCTCTGGGTTATCATATATAGTATGCGAAGACAGCACTGGGTTATCATATATAGTATGTAAAGACAGCATTGGGTTATCATATACAGTATGCAAAGACCTCACTGAGTTATCATATATAGTATGCAAAGACACCACTGGGTTAACATATATAGTATGTAAAGACATCACCGGGTTAAGATATACAGTATGTAAAGACATCAATGGGTTAGCATATATATAGTATGCAAAAGCAGCACTGGGTCACCATTAATATTATGTAAAAACAGCACTTGGTTATTATGTAGAGTATGTAAAGACAGCTGTGGGTTATCATATATAGTATGTAAAGACATCACTGTGTTATCATATATAGTATACAAAGACAGCATCAGGGGCTAGGATGCACCACATTATGCACACACTCAGGTAACTGGAGCACAAGTTCCAGTATGACTCAGTGAAAGTCCATGTGGTAGTACATGACCTGAGACATACCTCCATAGACTATATGAAGAGAGACAGAATGGAGCTCTTGGAATATGTGTCTCAGGCTGGTATGAGCCTAGCATTCAGCAGCATTTTAACTTCTGCAAGGATGATGCCACAATAGAAACAAAAGATGACGGACTCTAATATTTGGCTTAGTTTCTGGTGTCATTTTAAGGGGGTGCAATATTTCTCAGCATGGAAGGAGGTGGTCAACAGACCGTGCTGCATTGCCAGGGATGGTCTGAACCTCTCCCACCTGGGCTTTTGAATATTAGCTAAAATATTGTCTTCCCCTATACTGCCTTTTTCAGGCAATGACAAACTGAAAGTACCTCTGACATAGCAAATCAAAACCAAGAAATTCTAATGGTATTACTGCTCAATGCTAGGAGTCTAAACAAAAAACTCCACTCCCTTAATGTTTTCTTAACCCTAGAGAATGCTGATGCCTGTGCAGTCACTGACACATGGTTTAAAGCCTTAGAAAGCACACCAACAGTGGAAGGTCATAATGCCTTCCATACATTTAGACCAACTACTACACAGGCAGGGAATAAAGGTGGAGTTGTCTCAATTTCTATCAAAAATAAATATACCTCAAGGTTGGTCAAACAGGACAATACACTTGAGCTGCTCCATGTTCAAATTACCACGGGCAATCTCCAATACCACTTCCTTGCAAGTTATAGGTCCCCCTCTATGACCCAGGAAACCCATACCATATATTTAAACTTATTGGAAACATTCACCATCCAACCAAATACCATATTCATGGGCGACTTTAATTACCCCACTGTTAACTGGGAATCCTATATGACAATAAATGTACAGGCACAGAGATTCCTAGATTATGAAAATACAAACTCCATGGACCAGATTGTTAATACAACAACCAGGGGTGCAACTATACTGGATCTGATCCTCACTAATGTGGGAGAGTGCTGCATACCCCCTACTGTAATCCCTTCCCTGGTAAGGTCAGACAACAAAATGGTCTCCTTTGAAGTAAAAATAAAACCTGGACCCCCCAGTTAAACCTAAAATATTCAGGAAATATTCTAAGGCTAACCTTCTGCTATTAAGTGATTACCTGGAAAAATTTTAAGCCCCCATAAACCCTGAAAGCACTGCTGCCTATGCAGATCTGTTTTCAGAAACCCTGTACAAGACTGTTAATAACTGCATACAGGAAATTGTACCCAACAGGAAGAAGTACAGAACTAACCTAAAAAAAACAACCACCCTGGTGGAATCACAAAATCAATAGGCTGTATAACAGAAGGAAGAAAATCATGGCAAAAATTAGGAAGTGCAGAACCCAACAGGATAAAAGCACTCTCATTAGACTAAACAAACAACTCAGAGGATAAATAGTCTACCAAAGCCAAATCTCAGGTAAATTTGGCCTCCCAGGCCAAGGACAACCAGAACAAATTCTTTAGCTATGTCTGCAACATCAAAGGCAATACACAATTGTCTGCATAGCCTCGTTGTAAATGCAGCCACCTATACTGAGTCAGTAGATATAGCAAACCAACTGGCCAATAAATTCATCTCCAACTTTACCCCTGTTTTTCTCTCTCTCTCTCTCTCAACTTTTCCTCAGGAAATACCATCAAATATACCCCCCCCCCCTGCTATCAGTAGAGAAGATGTCCTTAATGCACTCTCTAAGGCCAAGAATGCTGAATCAATGGGCCTAGACAATATCCAAGGATGCCTAGTAAAAAGCATGAAACATGACCTATCAGGTCTCTGGAATTGCTATTTAATTGTAGCCTCCAAACAGGCTTCATGCTTCATGAATGGAGAACAGCAACAGTAATTCCCTCTGCACAAAGGCTGGCCATCTACAGACCATAGCAATTACTGACCCATTAGTGTCACCAGTCTTATATGTAAAGCCATGGAAAGAATTATCATGGAGATTGTTCAATAGAGATATAGTAAACCTCCAGACACTGGACCCAACCCAGTTTTGTTTCGTCAAGGGCAGGTCATGTGTACTCAGTCTGGTGGACTTCTTTGAGAAGGTCACCAAAGCAACAGATGAGAGAAAAATGGTTCACACTGCCTACCTTGACCTGGCCAAGGCATTTGACACAATACCACACTTGGGCATTGTTGACAAATTCAAGAGGTAAGGTACAAACCAGTATGTCACCCAATGGATAGACACCTGGCTCACAGACAGGACCCAGGAAGTTAGAATTAGGGAGTCCTCCTCTACAAAGAGGCCAGTCACAAGTGGAGTCCTTCAGAAATGGGTCCTTGGACCTCTCCTTTTTGGTATTTACTTCTGTGAGGTCAAGGCCAATGTCAATGTTCTCTGGCTGACTAAATTTGCAGATGATTGTAAATTAGGAGCTGTCATTGAATCCCAAACTGACACACATGTTCTCCAGGACGGGCTGACACAGACAAACAACTGATGTCAGAGCCATAGACTAAAACTAAATGTCAAGTACTGCATAATTGTATCCTTCAGGAAGTCATCCACCCCTTGTAACAATCATATTTACAACACACCCCCTTAGAGTTGACCCAGTAGTCAAGGATTTAGGAACACACATAGACAGTAATCTAGCCTTTGATCGTCATGTGTCTACAGTCGTGAGGAAATCATTTTGTGTTGCACAACTTTTAAAAAAAGGTATGGGATCTAAGTCCAAGGAAGTCATTGTTCTGCTGTATTCAACATTCATTATATCTACCACCAAGTGCAATGCCCTCTTCGGTATGTACAGCAGAGAGTCGATTATCCGAATGTCGATTATCTGAAACGTTAATTATCAGAACCAGCCTTCCAAAGTTTTCAGGTAGGAAAAATCATAATGTCTGAATATGTTAACATTATACATGTTTGCTTGAGCATGCTTTGTGAGCTTGTAGTCAGCTTGTGTGAAAAAAATATTCTTTATTGTCCACTGGAATCGCTGAATGGTTGAAAAGTGTATTCCTGCATGCAGAAAAAGATAAGATTTTAGACGATTTTTTTGCCTGGTTCAATTATAGGTTTGATTATCCGAACAGTTAGATCATCTGAACTACCCTAGGTCCCAATTAATTCAGAAAATTGACTCTCTACTATACCAAACCTGGCATATCCAATAATTGGAACGTCCATAGAGATTCCTCACAAAAGAATACAGGGCATAAGTAAAATGTCCTATGCAGACCGCCTCAAGGCCGTATCCCTGTATTCTGTCTCCTACAGGCTTTAGAGGGGAGATCTATGCCTGGCATACAGGGCATTGTCAGACCTCACTCTGATGGACCTCCTGCATATCCACAAAACAAACAGCACCTGAATTACCTGTTCTAAAGACTTAAATCTTGCCTGTGATACAAATAAGACCTGCTGGAGAGACATGTATGTATCCCAGAGACTACCTCTTCTGTGGAACAGGGTCCCCATCCATGTGAAGCAGAGTTCCTCCCTAAACCAATTCAAATACAACTTGGATAATTGGATGGGTAACACGAAATTCATCCCTGGTTTGGCACCTATGTCTTTAATGGACACATGAAACCTTTAAATGGTTCATCTCCTAGGCCCCTTTTTGTAAATGTTTCATCTCCTAAGCCCCTGCTTACACTCATCAAGGGTATCAGAACTTATCAGAGAGTTGGGATGCATGGCTAGGCTTAAAAAGGCCCTTGTGGTCATAAGCCTAGTAAACACCTATGAACCTCTATACAGTATGGAAAGACAGCACTGGGTTATCATATCCATCCATCCATCCTCAACCTCTTTTCCCATTTTGCACATGGGGTCGGGTGTCACTTCCACAGTGACAATCATCTTGAGGCAAGGTTTACACCATAGGGTGGCTAGCCCTGCCACAGTAGTTCATTCCCACCACTCACTCATGCACACACTCTCACCTACAGCCAATTTAGAGTGTCCAATCCACCTACTGCATGTCTTTGGAATGTGGGAGGAAACCAGAGCACCCAGAAGAAACCCACATGACCACAGGGAGGACATGCAGACTCTGCACAGAAGGCACTCCAGCCTAGAACTGAACCGGAGAACCTCTTGCTGTGAGGCGACAATGCTAACTGCTGCACCAACGTGGCCACCCCTGGGTTATCATATATAATATGCAAATATATCACTGAGTTATCATATATAGTATGCAAAAACAGCACAGGGTTAACATTTATAGTATGCAAAAACAGCACTGGGTTGCCATATATAGTATGCAGACAGCACTGGGGTAACATATATATAGTATGGGTTCACAGTACTGAAGGAAGAACATTAACTGCTACTACAGTGTGTAGTAGCCTTCGTGGGGGTAGCCAAATGTATGCAGTATTCAAGCTCTGCTTCACTGACTGCAAGTCCTAAATTCACTACATCATCCTCTTTCTCTGTGTGAACTTTATATAGAGCTGGAATGAACTTTTAAACTGAACTACTGAGCTTAAGTACAGTGTGTACAGACATATTAGAAAAACTTATGGGTAGGTTTGTGGGTTTGCTCAATTAAGTGAAAGTCAAACCACAAGAAGGGGAAGTAAAGCTAAGGAATGTCACATGAGTGCTCACCTGCCTGCTCAGGAAAAGAGAAGTACAGTTGCAAAACAAAATAATAATTTTTATTGTGTTCACTTGTGTACAAGCTTAAGCTGCCCTGCCTAGTACAAAATATCACGCTGTTGCTGAGACTGATGGGCTGATGGTGAGAAAGCTAAATGCATTCATCAGCCTATAAAGTTGAAGTGTCACTTATGTAGCTCAGAGAACCAGAAAAAGACTTCTTCTGTCTTATCTTAGGTCTACACATTTTCCTGCCGAACAACTGAACTACTGTTCCCAGTTAACTAACATCTACTTTTTCCTTTCCTACTGTCTTTGCCATACTTCTTTTAGTCATAAATAACCACTGAAATCTCTAAAAGAACCAGCACTTCAGTGGAATTTACCAGGTCATAGAAATGAATTTAAGCAGAACCAGACAAGAACTAAACTACACTGCAATTGCCGTGTATTACCTCAGTTATAAATTGCTTGCAATGTTATTTTTTTCTTACACCTGGCAATACAGATACATTATTCCATATATGTTGACTATTTATGTTGCGGTAAATATATTTCTTGTAATCAAAAAACAAATGCATTTTATGATACAAGATTATTATGAGGTTGTTGTGTTAAAGCTTACATCTGTATTTTTATTCTAAAAACTACTCGCTGCAAATAAGACAAATTTCACATAGTGGTAGTAACTGTAACAACCATTAATTAGCAAATTGATTAAGAATTAAACCATTAAGCACATTATTTTTATAAGTGTTTGCATGCTTTGGATCAGACAAATGGGTGTTTTTGTCTACTAAACATGTATAAGTAATATCTAACATAAATAAGGATGTAGGACAAAGAAACAGGTCATATCTTTTAAATGTGAAAAGTACACCTCAGTAATTAATGTTATTAACTACAACTGAATTGGGTAACATGTTTTCATTAGCACCTATATAAAGATAGCTTACTCTTCACACTTATGTTTCCCATCTCACTCAGTACATGGAATAAACTTGGTATGAATGCTATGAGATTCAAACCTATAGCTGTAATGCACAGAGTTCTAATTACCTTAGCACATAGCATCTTTCTACTAGATACAACAGATATCAAACCAGTAAGATTTCACTTATCAAAAGAAATGCATTTTATACATTGGTTACAATCACCATGGTCACCTTTAACTGTTTTTTTTTCAGTGGTTTACATAATTTCCTGAACGCAGCCACAGAACAGCACAACAACATAATACAGGCTTGGTGAAACTTGAGAAGTAAATATTTAAAGCTTAATCAAGTTTATCACATCATCTTTATCTAAAGTCTTATCGGGTCAGTCATGAGCTCTGTCAAATTTATAAAGAGAAAGTTGAGCAATAAATGCTCTTAAGGCAGGGTAGCCTTTAGTTTGAGTGCAAACAGTGTTTGTATGTAAAGGCAGAATATTTAGCATAAAGCAGCCATATTCATATGGATGCACTGACAATATGTCAAGTAAGCCTGTGTCAAGGCAATTGCATTAAATTAAATGGTATGGATGATGACTTACATAATTAGAGAAATAGGTGAGAAACCAGTTAAAGTATAAAATGCTAGCTGGTTGCAGTGCTGTAATTGTGCTAAGCTATGGAAAAAGGTTGGAATAAAACTTACTAATATATTTTTCAAGAGTTATTTCATCTATCTTCACTTACATATCAGGAACACCTCTTTATATAACAAGAAAAATGGACAATGGAGGCAATCTGGCATGGTACTACTCTGGCCATGGGGATAGTTTATTTAAGAATTTGCCTGTCCAAGAAACATCCATGCAAACTACTCGCACATGCTTCCACTATTTGTCCCTGCTGAAGATATCTGTTAGCATATTTTCATGGTCCTTTATTCTTATAGGTTCATAGGTAAATATTTGGCTATTAGTCTGCAGACTATTACAAGACTAGTCAATAACCAGAGGTTAGAATTAAACCCTGTACCTTCTATCTGTGAGGTAAAAAGTTTAACCATTATGCCAATCCCACCCCCAAATTGTATCTCCCCAATTGCCTTAAACATCTTAAATGGCAATTACAGGCTTTGACGAGATTTGATCTCATGACCACTTGCTTACTAGCTACACATGCTCCAAATTTTGAGTTACAAGGCCTGGATTAAGATGCCTACTCTCCACCGGGGGCCTTAATCCAGGCATAAGACAGTTTCCCTGAAAGAAAAGAAAAAGAATTACCTAACAACACTTGATCGTTCATTGTTTGAGTGAGGGAATTTATTATGTTCTATTCTCTCCTACATATTCTTTTGACTGGAACTCAATACTAGATGCAGGACACCAAAGCAAGTGAATACAAATCAGTTTCCTAGCAGCATTTTGATAAAAGATCACTCACACACACACTCACACACACACACACACACACACACACACACACACACACACACACACACACACACACACACACACACACACACACACACAGACATGGAAAGCTGCACTGATTAGGCACAAAACAACTGCATATGCTGTCTGCAAAATGTCTTGTTAGTGTTTTTTCCATAAAATTTGGAATAAGGGTTTAAAATGAAATCCAAATATCTGTGATAATTGTGAAAGTAAAAAAGAAAATAGCATCTGAACTGACAGTTTTGGGTGTATATGGTAATTGGAAAGAGTCAAGTAATGGGATATTGGTATGGCTGGCAGGGCCTGATTCAATACCTTGCCTAGGTTCCCGTCATACCTCTCAACTGTCGAGATTTCTGCAGAATGTTTAGATTTTTGCCTCATATTTTTAGTCTGTTTCTCCAAAAATTGTGGTTTTCTGGTAAATCACTGGCAAAATTGCTAAAGACTAAAGTCAGAAAAGAATGTCAGAAATCTGAGTGTTAGTCATCATGTCCTTTATAAAATACACGCTAATATAAACATGTTACTCTATCAATTTTCTAAGTATGTATGAGCAATATTTAAAATTTTTTCCTATTTTTGTCCCCCATGCCCCATTTACTATGGCTGTGTCCAAATTTCTTTTTCTAAGAGGTTAAGAGGTATGGTTCCCATTTTTCTATGATCCAATTCCATTGACTTTGCAGGTGTATGCTGCAATAGTACGGCATTATCAGCCATTCAAGAAGGTAAGACCTATACTGAGTGATGTCAGAGAGAATAACTGCTTTTTATAACAGGGAAGACATAGGAAGGTCAAAACTAAATGCATGTGTCTTGCAAGCATGTAAAACCCACACACTCCTCAAAAACAGTATACCACCAACATGGACCTGATTAAGGCATTCAATACAATATCCCACTCAGGTAGAGTTGGAAAACTCAATGCACTGGGAATAAACCCTCTACATAAATTGTTAGACTGCCAGCTGGCTCACAGACAACACCTAGAGGGATTACTATCAAAATGTTGAATGACACAACATATTTGAGTCGTTTCATCAACTTATATAATTACATTTCTGAACGTCTTTTTTACCATATGTCAAAACTGGTAAAAATTGATGTTCGACATTCGAACCAGTTTGAGTGTTCTTTTAAAATCAATGTTCAAGTCAATAGTGATTTTACAGGAACCAATCACTTCCTTACTTTTGATTTAACAAACTTGGAGGGTTTTGGTTTGCTGCTTTCATCAGTCTCCCATGTGATTATGAGATTCCATAATCCACATAAGTGTCGTTTAACAATTCGATCATAGGATCATAAGATCATAGGAAGTTACTAGGTTAATGGCCCTAGGGCCCTTACAAGCCTAGCCAAGTTCTACCCTTATTTCTACAATCGGACCCTTTTGCCCCTGTCCAAGAGAGACACAATTGGAACCACCAGTGTGAATTTATAGTTACCCATCCAATCTTCCATACTGCATTTGAAGAAGGCCAATGAGGTGCTCTGTTTGACATGAAATGGAAGTCTGTTCCAAAGGTGTGAAAACCTCTGGGAGACAAATCTGTCCCTCCAGCAGCTTCTATTAATGTCACATACCAGGTTGAGGTCTTTAGACTGAGGAACCCATGTATCATTTGACTGGTGGATCTGCAACAGGGTCAGAGATTGCCTAATATGCAAGGCAGAGATCACCTCTGAGTACTCTGTATGAAACCGAATAAAGTGACAGTGATTTCAGATGATCCACATAGGCAGATGCTGAAGACCTTGAATTTTACTTGTGAGGACCCTTTGTGGTCTCTCCAATTTCTGCAGATACTTGGAAATGTACATACCAAAAGGGGTGTTGTACTCAATTATTGGCCTGATGAGGGAAGAGAACAGGGAGGTTATAACTTCTTTTTTCTGGAGGCAATGCCCTTACTTATGAGATGAGCAATATAGAATGCCCTTCTTACCACTGTAGAGACATGGTGGTCAAAGGTAAGGCTGCTGTCAATCTGTATGCCCAGGTCTCTCACCACTGAAAGGTGTTACTATTGCTGTGGTAGTTAGCAGGAATATCATCCTTACTGAAAGGGATGATAAACTCAATGCAAAAAAAAATTATTAAGGCCATGACTTTGGCACCAATAATTTCTTTGTGTAAAACCCTCCTGTAGGATGTTGGCATCATTTGGAGATTCTATTACCATTCCCAGTTTGCAGTCATCAGTAAACTTTGTCAGCCACAATCCTTTAGTTTTCCTTGTACTTCGGAGAAATAGATTCCAAACAGTAGTGGTTCCAGGACTGATCCATGTGGAACACCACTGGTTACAGGTCTGCTGTTGGAGGAGGATTCCTCTTTTATGACTATTTGTGTTGCATCAGTGAGCCAGTTAGTGACCCATCTAATGATACAAGGTAAGGGTTGATACCTACCTGGGTGAGTTTGTCAATGATGCCTGCGTGGGGGATAGTGTCAAAAGCCTTGGCTAAGTCTAGGTAGGCTGTATGCACAGATTTCCCTTTATCCAGGGCCTTAGTGACTGTCTCAAAGAAGTCCACCAGGTTTAACAGGCATGATCTCTCTTTGACATATCCAAACTGAGTAGGGACAAGTGTTTGGAGATTATTATATCTTTGTTGATAAGGACCATGATGATTCGCTCAATGGCATTGCACATAAGGCTAGTCAGGCTAGTCAGGCTAATAGGTCTATCATTCCTGGGAATCAGTGGAAGGGAATTTGCAAGGGAATAACTGTGGCCATTTCCCATTCAGCTGGTATGAATCCAGTGTTTAGACTATGACTGAAAAGAGTGCCCAGTGGTGTTGCAGGATGCAGCCTGGGATGTTATCAGGTCCCAAAGATGCTGTGTTTTTGGCCTTAGAGTGCACATTTATGACCTGCTCTTTAGAGATACAAGGTAGGACACAGGTGGTAGGGACATCAAGGGCACATGTGGTGGGGAGAGGGAAGTAAAGTTTTCACAGAATCTGTCACAGACAAGTTAACTGTGTCGACAGGCTCAGTCATACCTCTCAACCTCTTAGAGCAAGAAATCTGGACAAAGCAATAAATAAAAGTGGGACAAACACCCAAAAATAGGGACAGTTTTTAAATATTCCTCTTACAAACTTAAAAGTTGATAGAATACAGGTTTTGCATTGGCATGGATTTTCTGAAGGGTATGAAGTCTGAAATTCAAATATCTGTTATTATTTTCTAACTTCAGTCTTTAATGGCTTTCCACAAAATTTCCAGAAAAACAGAATTTTATGGAAAACAGACCAAAAATATGAGACAAAAATCTGGACATTCTGCAAAATTCTGTACAGTTGAGAGGTATGGGCTCAGTATATATGGTATCATTAACTACCGGTTCTGCAAAAATCTAGGCCTTTCCTTTTAGGTTATGGATGTAACTAAAGAAAGCCTTATGGTTGTCCTTAGTTGAGGAAGCTAATTTGGATTTGTAGTTTGCTTTGGAGGACTTCACAAGAAATCTTCTTTGCCTGTTTAAGCTGAGGGGGGAGTATTTCCAGTTTAGGGCTTGCTCCCTACTCTTAGACAACAATTTATTCCTCTTATTGTAAAGCCTGTTAATGGCAGCTGTCTACCGGGAAGGTTTGTTCTTCCTTGAGAAGCTTGTTTTGGTCCTACCAGGTATGGCTCAGTCAATGCAGTTATACAAGTGTTTGTATAAAGCACTGGTGCAGAACTCAGCATAGCTGCCAGTTCCGTCTAAGGGGGGAGGTGCAGTAAAGCTCTTTATACCATCCCGTAAGAGGTTATAATAGGTTCATAGATTAGTACTAAGCTAACTGCCCTTGTGAGCCATTTTAAGCCTAGCCAATTATCCCTTGTGAGACTCAAACCCTGCACCTTGTATTTGGAAGGCAAACACCTTAACCATTAGGCCACCCAGGCTAATTACTCCATCAGTAAGACACACATAAGACTTGATCCAGTAGTCAGGGATTTGGGAACATATAAAGACAGTAATCTGGCCTTGAACCAACAGGTGACCAAGGTAGTAATAAAGTCATTTTATGTTACCCACTTTAAGGTCATGGCATTCAGGTCCAAGAAAGTCATAATGCCACTTTATTCAGCCCTTATCAGACCCATCATTTATTATTAAGCCTCCTTCAGCATGTACCTCACCAGACATACAGTATGTAACACTTGGAATGCCCAAAAAAGTTCATTACTAGAAGAAGCCAGTGTATAAAAAAAATGTCCTGTATGGATCACCTCTTATGGACCTTTTGCACATCCACAAAACAGACAGCATCAGAACCAGAAGATTCAAGAATTAAATTTTTTCTTGCAGTGTAATAGGATATGTTGGCAAGATAGCTGCATCTCAGAAGATCCCCATGTAAACAGAGCCCATCTCTAAACCTATTAAATATGACCTTGGCCAATGGATGGAAAATCAGAAATTCATCCCGAGTCTGGCTGCCATGTCTCTGATAGACAGAGGTAGACAGTAACTATGGCCAAGCTAACACCCCCCCCCCCCACCAAAATAAACTTTAGAAACTTCCTAAATAACATACCTTCTCCTAATAAATTCCCATGATACAAAGAGCACAACTGGGTTGGGTTGTGTAGCTGGGCTTATAAAGGCCCTGGTGGGCATTAGCCTAGTGCTTACCTATGAACCCTTGATTTTTGTATGGTATATGGATTGTTGAACAAAGCTGTGCATTTATATTGTCTTTAGTTATACCCACAGGGTACAAAACTAATAAAAACAAATGAAGAACCATGTCTGAAGCACAACGAAGAGGGTTTATTTGGAAAATGCAACACAAATCATATGACTTCACTTACTTAGCGCTTTCACCATTACACATGGTGTAATTATATTAATGTGTCATTACACATCAGAGTAAATGAAAATGAAAAACTAGTTACATTATATTCTGTTGGCCCTGTCTTTCAAAACAGGTTTTAGAGAAATATATTCATTCAAACCCGGTGGGGTTGTAGCATCGAAGATTGTTTGCCATTTGTATTGGATGTAAATAGTGGGTTATAGTTACTTTTTAACTTTTTTAACTTTTTTATTTTTTATTTGAATGTTTATGTTGACATTTGAATATAAGTATACGTTAGATAAGAACATCTTTCACAATATTAGCTTGGACAATTCAGCTTTCATGTTATTGTGCGTGGACAAATTCAATGTTCACATTCATCCATTTATTTATTTAAATTAATGTATATTTTATTGTTTTTTATTGGACGTTGGATGTGATTGGCTGCATATATAATGTATGGAGTTTTTCATTTTCATTTACTCTGATGATGCCATCTGTAATGGTGAAAGTGCTAAGTAAGTGAAGTCATATGATTTGTGTTACGTTTTCCGAATAAACCCTCTTCCTTGTGCTTCGGACGTGGTTCTTCATTTGTTTATAAATAAATAAATAAAAATAAATAAATTTATATTGTCTTTAGTTGTTTTGGTTTATTCATTGCACTGAACAATGGCTTAATTCATTAATAGGCCTGGATTATATAACATATATATATTCTAAACATGTTGCATTTTAGTAACATGTTTTTGCAGTATATTCTTTACAGCCCTCAACAACTGCAAAGGGGATGACATTTGTCAGGTCATATTAGTCTGCATTTTTTGGAGTGATGATCAGAACCGTCAGATCTTCAGTGTCCATTATGTAGTCATCGTTGCATACTACTGTGATACAGTCTTCTCTACAAGATCATATTGTAAAGGATTTCAGCATTTAGTTAAAAACTGTCGCTTTGGCAGTTAGTGCAGAGGACTGAAATCCGAGTTGTTAATGAGTTACTATCTGTGGTAAGGGTGCAGGGTTTGAATCTTTCATCCATCATTTATCTACTGTGTGACTTTGAACAAGTCACTTAACTAGGGAGTGCTTTGGAACAATTGGAAACCTGAAAGCACAAATGCATTTTTAATTTAGTCTGTTTTTTTGCAGGCACACAGGTGTGTGAAATGCGTTGTGTTGGGCTACAATAGTCTGTCTTGTACTCAGCTAAGATGAGTAAGGCTGTTAATGAGCTACTTCTTTAGTACATGGTTTGATTCCTCTGGCCTTCATCTATCTACTGGTGACTCTAAGTCACTTCTTTGGGTACTGCTCCTGGGCTGCCCCTGAAAAGGAACATTTGCATCTAGTGGCTGTCCTAATTAAGTAATTATGATGTAACAGTCTAATGAAGGAGAATGTGATTACATTGACTTAGAGTTTTTTTAAACTTATAAACTAATTGTGTTACCATTTTGATTGTTTGGTCTGAAGAAGCAAGTTGAACACTTGTGAAAGTGCTAACCGATAATTAAAGAAAGTTACCCTGGGCATGTTTTGGTTTATTACTGTTTTTTATTTTATTTGGTTCACTGCAGCAAGTGTTTACAATGCACTGTTAATCTTAGTAGCTAGTGTCTTTTTGTTTTTCATGATATTTAAAAAATAAATAGTGCACACATTGACAAGTTTGAACATTTGTTTTTTTTTATATATATAATTGGAAGGAGTCAACCAAGTATGAGATATTGGTATGGTTATGTGGGGCCCAGTCCATTACCCTCCCCATGGCCCCATTTGACCATGTTCTGGCTCTAAGTGTAAGCATTCACAAAACATTTGAAAAATATTAAGAAATTCAAAACAAGGGCATGCAGATGCTGACAATACAGTCAATGTATCTTTACAGAGGCACAAACAACCTGCTGGGCCTAATTTGGATGTACCATTTGCATAAGCTATGAATTTAGTACTGAACAAGATGAAGGTGTTGCATCTAAGTTCTAGGCTACACACTACATCTTCCTCATTGCTTGTTGCTCAGTGTTTATGAATGCAAAATACATTGGTGGTGATGGAGTGATGATGCAGGGATATGGGTTCTCTAATCCAGGGCGACAGAAAAATAAATGCAGAAGTAAACATGGCTAGCAGAATTCTCAGAAAATATTACTGGCTGTACATACTTGAACATCAAAACCAACTTTCTTAAAATGCAGTTAGTCCTTTTCTACTTATAGTTGAGGCAAAACAGACAAAGAGAGACCAACTGATTATATAACAAAGTATTTGCCTTTCTGACTTTAGCAGCAGTCAGTCTTAAAATATTTTGATGCAAACAGACTGACAGCTTTGCTTTTACTTTTCTGCTTTCTTTAAGTAATGTAAGCAAAACAAACTGATAATAGATGTGTTATATACTTTGAAGAAAATCACACAAAGACCAGAACACACTTGAAGACACATTACCACCAGCTGTAGACTGATCTTAGTCTCTGAGCTTCAGATAAGCACTAATTAGGTGCTATGCCTTCCTATTACCCTTCCCTCAATTTTATTTTAGATCCATTATTAATTTACAGGGTGAAATGACATATCAGTATTTTGAAGCACAGTAGCTACTAGAATACAACAACTCCCATTTATTCATAGGTACAACACTACTACTACTACCTTCCTTAGTCAGTAGGTCACATGCTGGAATGGCATTTTTAGCCTTGGAGTTTATCATAGTTCATTCATTGAGTCCTGGCTCACTAGTACAAATAATTCACTGTTCTGTATATCAATCTCTTGTGTTGCACCAGGGAAGAAGTTAGTTCTGGAGGCTAACATAGTCTAGTCACCTAGGATATCAACACAGTCACTATCTCATAGTTTACAATACAGAGTCATTTCTTCATGTCCATAGCCATCATAGGTCTGAGTCTCAGACTGTGAAAATGCCATATTTATGTACATCCTAAATCACCCCCTTGAATGCCTTATGGGACGAGGGCTAGTTCTGTCCACAATAATGCCTGGAATCCACTTTGGACCACTATCACTGGTATCTTGGTAGTACACTGAATCATCTTCATTAATGATCTGTCTGTTGTATGTTTGCTATGCTGTTTTTTTTTTTTTTTGGTGAGTAAATGGCTAAGGAGTTGGTGTCATTCTAGGGGGATCCAGTATGTGTCAGCATGGAATGATATGATAAATAAGACTTCTTGTTTCACCAGAGATGGCTTACATCTGTCATAACAGAGCTTCCACATATTGGCTAAATCCTTTACTGCCCTTATAGTGCCTTTTTAGGGCACAATCTGCCTACTGGACATTCCTACACAGAAAACTCAAACTCAAATTTAGGCAACATTAAATTGGCACTACTTAATGCTAGGAGATTAAAACAGAATGATGCCAGAACCTGAAGCCCTCCTGCAACTTGAAACATTCACATTTGTGTAATAACTGAGACATAGTTTCAGTGCAATGATGGCACTCCCTGTTTACCAGGGTTTGTGCCTATCATACTTTCAGACCCTTGGATAATTGCTGAGGCGTATCTATAGTTGATAGAAATACCATTAATTCACATCAAATTACCCATGACTTTAACTTAGAACTCTAGAATATCCAAATCACCATTGGCAAATCTAGCTATTATTTCACTGCTAGCTACAGATCCCATCAATGTCACCCAAAGGTCACAGAAATTACTTCAACACCATTGAGGCATTAAATATCAAACCAAACACCTTCTTAGTAGGAGATGTCGATTACCCAAGCATCTATTGGCACACTACACTTCTAAAAATTGTTATGCTCAGTATTTCCTAGACTTCATTAATACCAATGCACTGGAACAAATTGCAAAATTATCCTCTAGAGGATTTAATAACCTTGACCCCACCTGAACCCTACCTCATATCTGCTCATGCCTAGTTAAATCAGACCACAAATCAGTCATCTTTTCTTTCAGGCCTAGTGGTAAAACTCCATCACCAAATGAGACCCTCTTTAGGGAACTTCTCCAAGGCAAGCCTACATCACCTTGTAGAGGACCTTTACAAAATTCCCAACAATCCCTTGCAAATGGATCAAACTGTACCTCATTTACCTCTGACTTCTACCAGCACCTGAACAGTTGCATAGAAACGTCAGTACCCATTCACCCCAAATATAATGGTAAATTCTGGAATAAGCCACTCTGGTGGGACTCCCTTATTACAAAATGGTCCAACAAAAGAATTAAAATAATGAAAAGTTGGAAAAAATCCCAATCTCCCTACCTCAAGACACCACTGAAACATGCTAGCAGGGAAATTAAAAATACTATTACAAAATGTAAAGCAGAGTATGGCACACACGTTTACACAAAGTTTTATTTTTTTTCATCTGGCTTGGCCACCAAACTAGTTTTTCAATATACCTTCTCCCAGCTGTCAAGGGACAATCACTAATGTGTCCCATAAGGCACAACCTTTTTCTAATGAACATGTGAAACTCTTTTCAGACTTTCATGAAGATTAATGGAAGATGACAATATTTGGGCTATGATATTTAACACTTGCCACATCTCTTGGTAAGTTCTAATTAATGGCATACAAAGACTAGTTTAAAATGAATGTCCTAAAAGGATTCCTTGATCAAAGCATTCACAAACCCTGTAAGTCCTTCTGCAACTTTATCTGATATTGAAGGTACTCATACTCCCGAGAACTCATGAGCATTGGGATGCATCTTGGAAACCCTGAACTCTGTTGGATAATCAGAGACTGATATTATATTCTATATCACATGCAGAAGCATGAATGGCAATGCCAGAGCCCATTGCACAGCAACTTTCTGAGCACGTTCTGGGCATGTGCAGCTGGAAGGATAGGGCATGAGCAAAAAACCCTATTCCTCCACATACATGACGATCTCAATCCCACCATACCCAGTACAGAAGGCATTCAAAACATCTCAGTGTTATTGGTGGAGGAGGCTAAAATTGCTGCATTCTTAGAAAAGCCTGCCACATCTTGCCATACTCTAAATCTTCAGAAATTATCTTCCAAGACCTGACTGGCATGTCAGAGTTGGGTCAAGTAGTCTAATGTTTGCATTCAGAAGTTATGGTCAATAAACCTTTGGGTCAGGGACAAGGAGCAGGTGAGTCGTAAACCAGTTTAGTCTGTTCTTCTTGTTTACTTCTGCTGGCCGACATGGGAGAGAAGATGACACTGAGGTACTAGGAGCAGTCCTAACATTAGACAATTCTTGTATGGAAGTAGGTTTTATTTTTTTTTATTTCATGTCATTTATTTTCCAGGGTAGTCCACTGATCTCCACGGACATTTGTCGGACTTAGCCCAGGAGCTGTGTCGAGTTAAGTGACATGCTTAGAGTTACACAGTTAAGCATTGGAACCTGCGAGAATCGATATTCTGCAACTCTAAGCTACTCCTTTAATTTCTTAAAGTGAAGAGTATAAAGGCAGCACATATGTCTTAGCGCTCAAAGAAGTGAGACTCCCCTAAGCACTTGGCACCAATAACAATCACAAATGCAACAGTAAGAACCAAAACAGTATGCATCAACTGAAAACCTAAAACAAACTTTCTGAATAACAGAAATATAGCAGCATGAATTCTCTGAATAGTTATCTGCATTTATGTTTCAAAAGTTAAAAAGTTTAACAAAATGGTGTGAGGTCGGGGGTGGGGGTTATTACCAAACCTGCTACAAATTTCTCAGAAAGAAGATTGAACATACTGACCTGAACTGGACAGGAAACAAAGTATGGATAGAAAACTGTCTAAAAAAAGATAACAAAATGTAAAAATGTATCAGTAAAATACTGATAGGCCCAGAATAAAGGAACATTTTTAATTATACTGATTCACTTAAAAAGTTAACAGAACAATAGACTTTCCATTAACATGAACTTTTGAACAGTTAGTATGAAACTCTAATGTCTGGCATTATTGACTGACTGTAATCTTCAGTCATTTTCTGGAAATAAAAAGTATATAATGGACAGGACAAAAATTTGAAGCAATAACAGGAACTTTTTGCAAAATCAAAGACATTTCAGTAGATTGAGAAACATTCTCAGAAGTCAGGAAGCATCTGCAGGTACTCTATTTGACCTCCAAATAAGAATGGGGAACATTTTGTGAAATTAAGGACCTTTGGCAGGTACTCCATTTGCCCTGCAAATGTGTTTACTGACTGCCATATATCCAGTAGCCTGCCAGGATTAAATAATAAAAAAAAAAAAAACAGTTCCCTGACTGCCATATATCTGGTTGCTTGCCAGGATTAAAAAAAGTACCTCATGCTCTCACTGGATGTTCTTGCTATTAATAAGTCAGGATTTAAATGAGCTATGTAATGTGTGACTGACAATGATTGGGTAGAGTATGAGTGACGCATAATGTTTGCAACTAAAATTATGTCACTATGGTTTCTTATCATTTATATACATGTATGATTGCCTATGTCATAAGTGATAATTTAATAAAGATGTTTCTTGTTCAAAAAAATAAGAACTACTCACTTTTCTTACTCAATAAATATTTGTGGACTCTTTTTTATGTTTGTTTCATTCTTATGGTGTGTATCCCAGTGCCCCCCACCCACCACTAGAGCTTCCAGTCCCTCATCTTAACCCTGGACAAATTCTGATTCAGGGTTGAGCCAATACAGACTGTAAGAACATTCTTGGGGGTCTTACCATCATTGCTTCAGATATAGGATTTGTTTTTTCTTTATTACCTACCTCTAGTTTACAAATGTTGCCTCCTGTGCTTACTTACTTACAACTGATGGCTACTCCCATCTATGGACCACGCCTCTCCTCACTGAGTACTTTAATGAGCACCCTCACCCCTGGGATGAACATGCTCATCCCTCCCAGCAAGATCCACAGACGGTGAAGGTTCTAATCAAAGCCAGCTCACCTGGACCCTATGATTAGAGCTTTATTTCTCATTGCCACGGTGCTAGCTTTACTCACAGGGCTTCTTGTTTCTAACAGTAAAGAGGAGAACGTTGACACCTCCTGCACAGGATACCACTCATCCAGGGGATCTTTTCTGCCCTTTATTTATTTATTTATAAGAAAAAGAAATGCACCCATTTTTTAACTTGAGAAATAAATAAATAAATAAATAAATAAAAGACAGAAAAGTGCCCTAGACAGGTAGCACCCTAGACCCCCCCCCCCAGTCTGTCTATGTGTAAGGCCAGCTACAACAGTGGGATAGACCAGATAGCCTGGAAAGTTTTATAGTTTTGATTGCCAGGCTGACAGAGTTCTGCAAGTCTCAGTCTTCTGAGTAATGAAGATGGAACTTCCAATTCCGGATGTTTCTGTTCTCATTTGCATAGAACTAAACTGATGACCATGAGGGTGGATAACAATGTAATGGTTCCAACCCACGCCTCTCAACCTCTAAGAGCAAAAAGTCTGGACAAAGCCTAAAATGATGGGAGGACAAATAGGGACAGATTTTAAATACTGCTCTTACAAACTTGATAGAATAATAGGTTTTGTATTAGCATGAATTTTCTGAAAGATGTGGAGTCAAACTCAAATGTTTGTCATTAGTTAATGACTTCAATCCTTAGCTATTTGCCAGAAAAGTACAGATTTTAGGAGGAACACACCAAAAACAGGAGGCAAAAATCTGGACATTCCGCAAAAATCTGTACAGTTGAGAGGTATGGCCAACCTACTAAATCTGGCGACTTTCTGCACTGGAGACAAGAAAGCCGTTTGGACATAGGCAGCATTTTAGAGTTTACTATGAACTTTGAAAATGTTCATGATTAAGATAGCTTGAGCAGTGTTTGTTATTCTTGCTTTACACAACGTGAAGAATAAGCAGAGTTGTGAGCTTATTCAAGCTAGACTTCTGCTGGAAGAAATATTGAAATTGTTACATACTGTATAAGCACTATTCGTAGGCAGATACTAGGCTATCAGTCTGCAGACTGTTACAAGTATAATCAATAATCAGAAATCAGAATCAAACTCTTTAATTGTATTTTGAGGTAAAGACCTCAACCATTCTACCAAGCTGCCCCTCCTCTCTTTTTAGTCAGATGATTTGTTATTATCAAGAGACAGTTTAAAAGTGTAGCTTGGGCCTGTAGCATAGAGGGGATAATGCCCTCATAGCAGTTCAGGTGACTAGAGTTGAGGTAGCTGTTTGGGGAACTGATGATACACGCAAGAGAGGATGGACATGACCATCTTGAGAGGAAAGTTGGTAGGCCTTAGTCCAATTATGCCTATTGCTTAATTTGACAGTTAGACTTATGTGTAGCAAGGATCCTTAACAACTTCCTGGACTGCATGCCTAGTAACAATGTATCAACTATTGCATGTTCAAGTATCATAAGGTCAATCATTGGAAATGGAAAAATGTAAATGCAGTAAGAGGAGCTATGTAGTTAATTCTGAAACTTATGAATCATGGACAGTTCCATCTGTCTGAGGTATAGCTATTTCAGAGTTTTCATATATAAGTACTGGGGGTATGAGGGAGTCACCCATCAGCACCCCTCCCCCCACACACACACATACACATACATTGGTGGAGAGCACAGGAACTTGCTGTACTGTGAAAATACAATTCTAATGTGTAATACCTAGTTTCACAATTTACTTTTATTTGAAGAAGACTATACCGTATTTTTGGAGTTCCAGGACTTAACAGTACTGAGTCACGAACGTCTGATAGGTTGATTTTAGTACACATATATGTCCTTCATAGAATATAAATAGTTCCATAGATTCAGTGGCCAGGAGTTGTTTTCCTAGTGTTATTCTATGCACATACATCTACTGGAATCTCTATGCACATACATCTACTGGAATCATTAATCTCAAAACCAGGAAGCAATTAAATCACATCACCAAAATTATAAGAACATGCCATATTTTAGTCTTAGTGTAATACAAACACTTTTTCAAAGGTTAATTGTTTAAGATGCTTGTTACCAAAATGAAATGCTATAGTGGATAAGATTAAACTGAAACATTCAATTAGTTTAAAGAAGACTGGCGAAAAAGTTCAACAGAGATTAACATGGACATGGAGATTTGCCAGTGATAATTGGCTTGAGGACATGGCCTTCTTCAACCTATGTCAGAGACCCATGCTAATGGTGGGAGGGGTAAGTATGTGCCACTAATGGCCATTGTGTAACCTCCATAAATCCCAGCAGCCTTGTGTCAATAAGTTACTGGCCATCTGGCATCCGTTTGCCCAGTGTGGGTTACATGGGATGCTCTGTTGAGCAGAAACTGAATGTAAAACCAATTAATCTGCCAAACATGAATTAAAAATTGCTATACTCAGTGTACGTTCACTGACAGGACAGAGTTTGGAAATGGATGACCATGATGGTATAGAGGAGGTTGGACATTCTATGTATCCAAGAGGCAAGATGGAAAGGCAGTGCAGAAAACCACTTGGCTTGAGATCCAGAGTCTACTACTCAGGGGGAAGACAGGCTAGAAATGTTGCGGGAATTGTAGTGAGGGAGAGGCTTCAGAAGGCAGTGAGACATGTTATCAGAATTAGTGACAAACTCATGGTAATCAGATTCCAGCCTAATGATAGGACAGTATTCATAATCTCAGCCTGTGCCCCACAGCAGGGGTGTGATACTGAGGAAAAGAATGCATTCAGACAGCAGTTGCAGGGCATACTAGATAAAGCAGGACAACATGAATTGGTGTTGATAATGCATGATGCACATATCAGGGCAGACAGAACAGGATATGAGACTGCCTGGGTCCACAGGGGGTGGAGCAACAGGAATAAAGGAAAGGCCATTCTAAACTTCTGTCTGGCAATGGCTTGATAGTACTTAACATGGTCGCAGAAAGAGAGACAACAAGATCACATACAAGAGTGGCCAACATGCAACTCGGGTAGACTTCCTCCTAGTAAGAAAAGGACATTGGAGTAGAATTAGTGATTAGAAAGTCATCCCCAGTGAAAAGTTTGGCCACAGCATAAACCACTGGTTGCAACAATCAGCTGTTGTCTGTGAAGGCAGTCTAAGGTCAACAGAGACCAGGCTGACAACCTGGAAGTTGACCGGAGAGAAAGCACAACAGTTGAAGGAATTACTCAGGGGACTAGCACCACAAGAAGAGGAGGAAATAGGTGTAGTTGAAGAATGACAGCACCTCAAAACAGCATGTGTGAGGACTACAGAACAGATATGTGGCTGAGTCAGGTATGAAAATAAAGTACATAAGGAAAGCAGGTGGTGGAATGCAGAAGTCCAAGATGTCATCAAAATAAAGACATACTGCAGGAAAAGTAGGAGATAGAAAAGATTGACCAGGCTAGAAAGAAATACTGCTTGAATAACAAAGAAGCTAAGAGAGGAG
Organism: Protopterus annectens; assembly: GCF_019279795.1. Taxonomy (NCBI): domain Eukaryota; kingdom Metazoa; phylum Chordata; order Ceratodontiformes; family Protopteridae; genus Protopterus; species Protopterus annectens. Next base: position 157,350,937 of record NC_056741.1, read on the forward strand.
TTGCAATAGCAAAGAACAAGGCATCAGAAGCACTCCACAAGCTTCTGAAAAGTGACTCAAATAACTGGCACAAAGAAACTCTTGTCAAGTTGCAAGGCAAAGGCAGGAAGGTAAAGAAGATAGTGAAACACCATAACGGATGCCAGCAACAACCACTGGACATTAAAGGCAGATGGAAGGAGTACTTCTAGCAGCATCTGAATGAAGAAATCCCCACAGAAGCTGTATTGCCCCAAACACAGCCTGCAATGAAAGAAGAAGAGGAGCCCACCACAAAAGAAGTAAGAACAACATTAAGGAAAGATTCAGGGAAAACAGCAGGCTCAGATGAGGTCACAGCAGATTTGATAAAGATACTGGTTGAGATAGGGGACAATGGGTCCTGAGGATACTCATAGCAGGGTGGAGAGAAAGGTGTATCCCAGATGACTGGAAAATAAGCATATTGATGCCAGTGTTCAGGAACAAAGAGGGCAGTCACAACTGTGGGCACTACAGTGGTATCAAACTCCTGTCACATTGAAGGAATGTTTTGGAGAAGGTGATGGATAAATGGGTACACACAGTATTAGAAAGTAAGATGGGAAATGAGCAGTTCAGATTTAGATTAGGATGCAGCACAACTGATCCAAAGTTTGCAGTGAGACACATAGTTGAAAAGAAGCTAGAGATGAGGAATAGTTCCACTGGCTATTCTTAGACTTAGAGGAAGCATATGACAAGGTCCCAAGAAAGCTGATTTGGGCAGTCCTACAGTGGTTTGAAATTCCCGAAACATTGGTATAATTCATGCAAGCTATGTCCAAGGACCCAGCTGCTCAAGTATAAACAGTGTTCAGTCTCACAGAGGGGTTCCCAGTGGTAGTGGATGTGCATCAGGGTTCATACTGGTGATGGACTTCATTAACAAACAGGTCAGAGTGGATAGATCAACAAAGTTACTGCATGCAAACAATGTGACATTACAGGCAGATTCTGAGCAATAACTTCAACAAAGGATAGGGGAATGGAATGCAAAACTAAAGGCAAATGGGATAAAACTCAGTACAGATAAGACAGTTGTAATGGCAGCAAATGGGGGAAGTCAGAAGAAGCTGAGAACTGAGATAGGAGGGAAGATAGTGGAACAGGTAAATAGCTTCAAGTATCTGGGAGAGGAGGTTGAAGAGAAGGGAAGTCTGAATAAAGAGGTCAAAGCTAGAATCAGAAAGGCTGCAGCCAACTGGCTCAGTGTGTCAGATGAAGTATATGACAGAAGATTGCCAAAGAAGCTGAAAAGTAAGGTGTACAAAACAGTGCTGCAACCAGTACTACTGTATGGTACAGAAACCTGGGCAGTAAAGTCAGAGCAGCTGAAAAAGCTAGAGCTGATGGAAATGAACTAAATAAGATGGTTGGTAGGATGCAAACTGTGGGAGAGGGAAAAAAATGACGACATAAGAACAGAAGCCAAAGTAGCTCTAATTGCAGAGAAGTTCAAAGAAAAAAGATTATGGTGGTTTGGGCATGTGCAGAAAAGCAGAAGACAATCTGGTAAAAAAGATTTGAGACAGAGAGGAAGAAAGCAAGAGGAAACAAGAACATCCAGCAAAGAGGTAGATGGATTGTGTGAGGGAAGTTCTGCAACAAACAAGCATGAGTGTCAAAGAAGACAGGAGTGTGACATTGAATTGAGAGAGATGGCAAGAGTTAACATGACCCCCTGATCCCGTGTAGGAAATGGAAAAAAGGGGTTTGATGATGATGATGTTCTTTCGGCTTTTCCTGATTAGGGGTTGCCACAGCGGATCACCTGTCCGATCATGATTGGCAGTGGAGTTTTACGGTGTTGAGTTGCCAGCCCAGCACCCAACCTTCCACAGAAGGCACACACACACAGACACACACACTCATGCCTAGGGCCAATTTATAGTGTCCAATCCACCTACAGCATGTCTTTGAGATGTGGGAGGAAGCGGGAGCACTTGGAGGAAACCTGCACGACCACAGGGAGGACACGCAGACTCCGCACAGAAGGCACCCCAGCCACAGATCAAACTGGAGAACCTCTTGCTGTGAGGAGGCAATGGCAACCGCTGCACCACGGCCACCCTTGCTGATGATGATCTAAAGCTGAGAAAAGCATACACAGCTACATTGCCCTGCTTATAGTCCCTTAGTTACGCATGTAAAAAACAATATGAATGCAAATGCAATATAACAGAACAAATAAACAGCAAATGACACATTCTTCAGGGTAGATGGGATTACAGATCTAGGTAATTAATGGCAAATTAAAGTATGCATGTTGCTATGGAATAAAACACATCATAGGGTACAACATATTTGGTTATCTGAGGTAATAGCCACAAAAAGCTCACAGAGTGAGTTTTTATCTCCTTAATGGTAATTAGATTTCTAAGCTCATAATATTCTTTTATCTATTAATTGGGTAACGGAAGTAGTCATCACATGCTTTTCAGTCATAACACAGGCCACAAAAGTAAGAGTAGCACAAAGATATACAGTTTAGTGCATCCAATAAACCAACACAATTTTGACAGTTGTTAAGAAAATGGATCACTTGGAGAAAACCCATCACAGATGAGAAAACATGCAAAGCTCCACACAGACAATGAATGAACACCAGAAATGAACTACAGACAGACCCTGGTACTGTGATTCAATCTTACTACTAGATTATCATGCTGCGCCCCCCATCTTTGTGGTGTCAATTTCTGTAGTACAGACAAAAAAACGATACAAATCATAAGTAGCAAGGATTATGATAGGTGTTCTAACAACTGTAGCCGTGTATCAAGAAGTTAGATGTATCTGTTGAAATAAACAGACTAGCAAGATTATTGCCTGGAATAGTTTAATCACACAAAACTGGTGTTAATTTTAAAAACATCTGATATAATACTGGCAGCCTTAATTTGGGCAAAAGACAACATAATCACAGAATCTAAGAAAGTGTCTCGCTGTTAAATTATTTCTTGTAGACTGTGTAACAGACTGGAAATAAATAGTTTATTTCTTCATTTATTTTTGCTTACTGTTTGACTTTTGTTGAGATTGTAGCCCTTTTAAAGAGAGATTTTTGGAGCAGGCTGCTTCAGGAAAAGAGAAAAGAAACAGGGAACTGTAGCAACCATATTAAATGAACACCAATATGAAAAAGTTTAATCACACCAGGATTTAAGACTATTTATAATAAAAACATGGAAAAGTGATGGTCAGTAGCACGTGTTTAGGATAATTATTTATTACGCATTCACTTAAAATTGGTAGGAGTAGATCTGTCTGGTTCATCTGAAATCATGGCATCGCTTCCATTTTTTTGGCTATGATCAAGTGCGGTATCTATTCTTAAAAGTTTAGTAAAATTTGCCATTAGGTGACCAGTGGACATTTTAAATTGATATTCAATGGATTTCTATTATTTAAGCTCTGTGAAGAGAAGGTTTGTTTAACATGTTTGAAATGTAGTGCTAAACACTTTATAAGCAATGAGTTTTGTTTTGGGTAAATCCAAAACAGAAACACCGGAAAATCAGAGATCACCTGAGTGAGAATATGATGGTATTATTCCACCTAGGTGTTTGCACTTTAGGGCAGACTAACCCATGAACAATAAACAGCCACAAATAATAATTAGCTCATGGGAGTACCCAACAGGGGGAAAAATGTTTTACTGATGTGACTTTTGGAGAAATCCAGTTGTGGTGGTAGGTAGTTTATAGCTGCTGAAGATCTACCTTCTGTAATGAATGCCTTTCCACTGTAGAATAAGAGATTTAGCCATGTTTTGGAGATGATAAGTCATGTTTGAGATATGAAGAGTGATGTACATGACAAAAAAAACTACGTTTGATATGTGTCTTCCTTACTTAGTAAGTAACTTGTTACTTAATGAGTCACATGCTCAGAAAAGATTGTCACCTAGTATGGATGAAAATCAGAATATCTGAAGGATGAGACTGCCGCCAGTGTCATCAGAGAGTTTAGTATGTCCCCATGTTGTGGGCTCCTGCCTGGAAAAATTATTTGCTGTGTAATGCGAATGCCATTGCTTGGTTTTCTTGGCATCCAGAACATTCCACAAACTTTAAGCCAGGATTCATCTCACTTTAGTACAATGTCTACAGCAGCCTAACCCTTACCTTATCAAATTCAATTTATGCATACAATGACTGCACCATTAGTGTACTGTACATTAGTAGATGGGCAAACTGTAGGTTGCACCCTGATTGGAGAATAGATGTTCTCCAGCAGGGTGTTAATCTACAGGTAATGCCTGCTGAAAAAACAGTCCGCTGCCTCATGGCAATATATCAAGCTGCTGTGGTGCTCAGACTGAAAATAAGCTAACAGTCACCATTATTTTACACTCACTAAGCAGTGCTTCTGCTGTTTAGCAAGTGTTAAATATCAAAAAAAGAAGAAAATTATAAAAAAGGTGTGTATGAGTGTATGTGTGCGTGTGAGTGAGAATGAGAGCAAATGAGCTGTTATTTTATACTTGCTAAGCAGCTCTTTTGCTGTTTATCAGGTAAAAACGAAATAAAACAGGAAAAAAAATGTGTTTGTGTTTCTGTCTGTGTTTGAGCATATGTGTGCTTGCGTGCATGAAAGCAAGGTGTGTGACTGAGAATGAGAAAGAGTGAAGAGTGGAAGCGATCAAGCACTGATATCAACAGCAGTAAAGAGGTTTGCGTACCTCTCGACCTTTTAGCTGAAATAATTGGACAAAGCCAAAAATAAAGGAAACAAACGCTCAAAAATAGGAACATATTTTAAATATTTTTTAAAAATAATAAAGTTGCTTGTATAATAGAACTTGTGCTAGCATTCATTTTCAAGTGCAAGTGTGTGTGTCTGTGTGTGTCTGTGTGTGCGTGCGCATGCGCACATGAGAGAGAGAGCGAGAGAGAGTGACAATGATGGGCCAATGGCAGCAGTAGTAAAAAGGTTTGCGTACCTCTTAACCTTTTAACTCAAGAAATCTGAATGAAGCCTGAAATAAAGGCTCAAAAATAGGAAAAGATTTTAAATGTTGTCCTTATAAAATAACAAAGTAGCTTAAATAATACGATTTGTGTTAACATTAGATTTCTGAAGGAAATAAAGTCTGAAAGTCAAATGTATGCCATTATTTAGTGACATCAGTCCCCCAATGACTGGCACCAAACCACACATTTTAGGAGTAAGGGACAAAAAATAAAGTAAATATCTAGACATACATTTTTAAGTGTTATATTTTGGACGTAAATGCTTCCTCCAACAACATTTACATATACTACAGCAACTATGAAACATTAGGAGGAGGAACTATTTTACAACAAAAATAAATAAGAAAAATATAGCAATAAAAACTAACTAAATAAAGAAATAAAACACAACAATTTTACAGACAACCCATTCTCTAAGCACAATAATGCCCTCCAGGGTGTGCGTTATTGTGGAAATAGCGCCCTTCCAGAGGTGTAGAGGCAGTCTCCCTGCCACACTGGGCCTAAGAACACCCCAGGGTGGGTGTTATTTCCACACTAACACACACCCTATTGGGCATTATTGCTTGCATGACTGCCTTGCTGTGTATAATGACTGCATCATCTGCTTATTGTACTATGATTGCTTTGTTGTGTGCAATCAATGCATCATTTGCTTCTTGTACAATGATTGTCTTGTGTACAATGAGTTCATTTGTGTCTTGTACACTAATTGCATTGTTGTGGTGCTTCAGTATGGTATTTACACATGACAGTGGCACATATCAGTACTGCAGAATGCATACTTGTGAAACAACAGCAAGGTGTAGGTAAAACTATGCATTGGAACATCAAGACAGGAATACTGAGGCTGGACTAGATCATCTGCAAATGCGAAAATGAATATCAACATATGTGTTTTTTTCCTTCTTTTTGCAGGGGGGCATGATCTCCTTTACCCCTGCATCCTTCCTTTATTATTCACCATCTGAGTCAACAAAATCTCATAGAAGAGCACAATAAGAAAACTGAAACTTATACAGTATTCCATGCTTTTTTTATGGGATCATATCACCTCGCTCTAAGATAAATAAAGGGGTTGCAGCCTCTTACAGTGTACAGTGCAGGCTGAGTTTATTACGTAAAGAAAGGTTATTTGAACAGCCATATTGTATTTCTATATAAACAACAATATTAGCTCACTGGCTCACAGACAGAGTTCCCTGGCTGTATTTGTATATAAACAACATTGTCTCACTGGCTCACAGACAGAATTTCCTGACTGTATTTGCATATAAACAACAACATTTTCTCATTGGCTCACAGGCCGAGTTTCCTGACTGTATTTATATATAAACAATAACATTGTCTCACTGGCTTACAGGCAGAGTTTCCTGACTGTATTTGTATATAAACAACAGCATTGTCTCACTGGCTCACAGACAGAATTTCCTAACTGTATTTGCATATAAACAACAACATTGTCTCACTGGCTCACAGGTAGAGTTTCTTGATTGTATTTGTATATAAACAACAACATTGTCTCACTGGCTCACAGGTAGAGTTCCCTGGCTGTATTTGTATATAAACAACATTGTCTCACTGGCTCACAGGTAGAGTTTCTTGACTGTATTTGTATATAAACAACAATATTGTCTCACTGGCTCACAGGTAGAGTTCCCTGGCTGTATTTGTATATAAACAACATTGTCTCACTGGCTCACAGACAGAATTTCCTGACTGTATTTGCATATAAACAACAACATTGTCTCACTGGCTCACAGGCAGAGTTTCCTGACTGTATTTGCATATAAACAACAACATTGTCTCACTGACTCACAGGTAGAGTTTCCTGACTGTATTTGTATATAAATAACAACATTGTCTCACTGACTCACAGGTAGAGTTTCTTGACTGTATTTGCATATAAACAACAACATTGCCTCTGGCTCACAGGCAGAGTTTCCTGACTGTATTTGCATATAAACAACAGCATTGTCTCACTGACTCACAGGTAGAGTTTCCTGACTGTATTTGTATATAAACAACAACATTGTCTCACTGGCTCACAGGCAGAGTTTCCTGACTGTATTTGCATATAAACAACAACATTGCCTCTGGCTCACAGGCAGAGTTTCCTGACTGTATTTGTATATAAACAACATTGTCTCACTGGCTCACAGACAGAATTTCCTGACTGTATTTGCATATAAACAACAACATTGTCTCACTGGCTCACAGGTAGAGTTTCCTGACTGTATTTGTATATAAACAACAACATTGTCTCACTGGCTCACAGGCAGAGTTTCTTGACTGTATTTGTATATAAACAACAACATTGTCTCACTGGCTCACAGGCAGAGTTTCCTGACTGTATTTGTATATAAACAACATTGTCTCACTGGCTCACAGGCAGAGTTCCCTGACTTCCTGAGCCCAGTATTGAACCTAGTATTACTGTTATGATGTTCTCATTTAGATTAAGTCATGGATTGATAGGTGGCTTTCCCTCCCATCTGATGTCCAGAAAGAGTGTGAACAAAAAAACATTTCAAGCACTGAACCACTGGCATTCTTTTTTTATATTTAGTTCACCGCGTATCTCCTGCAGCTCTCCCCTTCTATATCACTTTAGACCACAATAATGCTCTGCAGACCCCAATCCCAGCTAATCAGTGCCATTTCCCATTCCAAACAAATCTCCCCTGCTTCCCCATTTAGAGTCACATAAGTCAGTCTGAGGTACCACAGTGTCCAACTCGGGTTCAGAAATGTTACATGTTATTAAATTTGGCTTTACTGTCAGACATATTGTCACCCTGTGCTGGCTCATGGAGACAGGTTACTAAAGGTATAGGAGGCGATGTTGAACCAACAAAAGGCAGATAAGTAGCTAAGTCTGTGCTATAATAGAAGGAATCCCTACTCACCCTTTTTGTGTTGTTTCAGAGATGGAATAGAATGCACGTTGATGGTGTGTTCTCTTTTTTCCTTAACACAATGTAGCACACTGCTATTGGTCTTAGACTTACTGGCACAACAGATTACCCTGCCCTTTACATGGAAACAACATACCATAGCCATGTTTTTGTAACCTTCCATCAGGCAGCTCATGCCTTCATTTGCTTGAGCTACCTGTGTCATATAAAACATTCCTAACCACAGTGTCTAACAAAAATGCATTAAAAAAAATTGCTTTGCCATATCATTAGTGTAAGTGTATTCAGAATAGCAACAGAACAGAACAGAAGGGGTAACAGCATCAGTTTGTATGCATTTTCTATAAGCTGGTTAAGAAGCTGTCAAGGTTATGAATGCAAGTAGCTATTTAATTTTATTTCAGATTAAACAAAATGGTAGTGTTGATGACCTGCATTCATGGCTTAGGATAACAGAGAGATGAAAAAAATAATCTGAAAAAAACAACCAAGTATGACATTTCAGATAGCCACATAAACACACAAGAGTCATACCCAATATTAAATTCTGTAGTGTTAATAAAGTGCTGAAATGGTTCCTGCTATAACATTAGTTGTAACCACAGCTATGACAGCTACATTTCTCAGAGATGAGTTATAGCGGCTGCAAGCAGTAACAGTACCAAGCTGAAAAATAAAGATGGGAAGTGATGAATCAAGAGGAAATGTGTGGAAGTAGGAATCAAACAATACTACTCACAATCAGGAAGTCTTCCAGCTTTCATCTCCACGACCCACTTCCTTCTCCTCCACCTCTGTGAGCTACTCAAGATGAAGAAGGCAAGATTTTGTCCTCTGCTTTTTACAGTTCCATTGCAGAAACTTACTTCCTGTTCCTGTTTCTTTTTGTCTTTGTCTATCCTCTCCTCTCTTCCCCTCCCCTTTTGCTGTCTTAATGTCTTTCTCTCTAACAATTAATGTTCTTCTTTATTGCTTGCCAGTTTTCCATTTTAGCCTTCTTTCTTTAAAAAAAAAATTAAAAATATATCCTTCTTACCTTTCAAATTCAGTCTACTTTTATTTATGCACTGAATGTTTTACTTTCCAGACAGGCCCACCCACCTACACCCCACATCATTTTCCTCACACATCTTCTTGTTACTTTATCTGTCTTACCTACCGCTCACCGTCTTTTGAACATCTTCTTACTTATTTATCTGTATCTCCCTGCTCCTTTTCCCTCATACTAAATATGTTTCTTCAGATTTCTGTCTGTTTTTTCCTCAGTCTCGTTTCTTTCTCCTTCTTCTTCTCTAAGTCATGTTTTTTTTTCAATTGTGAAATGTATATACCTCTTGACATAAGAAGGACACACCAGGTTAAGACAGGACTGACGCAAGTAAATATTGAAATAGATGCACACCATTGCTAAATCAACTCTAACATTAGATGTTACCAAATATGTGCTGCATTAGGGCGGAGTGACTCCATAAGCACATTTTACAAACTTCCACCACAAAACCAACATATTGTGATGTCAGTAAAGATGGAATTAAAACAATTTTCCTAAATTCATCAACACAGTTACTTACCGTCAGCTTACTGAATGATGTGCCAGTCTGTCTTCTACCTTCAGTCACACAGTTCCTGGATTTGTTTGTTTCGCCAGAATTTAATAAAACTGTTCTTCAGCGAAATGAAAATCCAGTCTTGTTCATTTTTATTTCTGCAACTACAAAATGCCATTTTATGATTGGTTTTATGAAAGTTAGTCCTCTATATTTATTTATTTAATTATTTGCCTTTCTTTACTGGGAAAGTCCAACTGGGCAAAGCCCCCTTCAAATGGAGGCCTGGACAGAAAAAATCATCTTTACCTACATTTCAATAAGCTAAAAGTAAAAATATACTGTAACAGTTAGGATTATATAACTTAGCATGCCTTCACAATTTGTGATGCACACAAACACACACACACACACACACACACACACACACACACACACACACACACACACACACACACACACACACACACACGCGCACACGCACACACACACACACACACACACACACACACACACACACACACACACACACACACAATGTAGATCATTTACAGCACATTAAGCTTAGATGTATCTATAAAATATAACACGTAGCACATAAAACTCTCACACATTAATGGAACATTCTGCATTATTTTAAAGTCTATATACATCCTCCCATTGTAATATTAGTATATGGACAATGGATAGGCATTTGTGTATTTTATCCAGCTTCTTCTTTTTCTTGTGTCTGTTCCTGTTAGGGGTCGCCACAGTGGATCATAAGTTCATAGGTGTGTACTAGACTAATGGCCCTGGAGCCTTTACAAGCCTAGCCCATAGAAGTGCCCTGGCATCATGAAGCCTGATGTTAGTTCCCAGTGCCTCTGTCAAACAGACCCTCTGGAGCGATCCCCGGGGTGAACTTTCTATTTTCCATCCACTCATCAAGATTTCTCTTGAAGAGGGACAGCAAGGTACTCTGCGTGACATGTATGGGAAGTAGTAGTCTCTGGGTGAGGAACCTGTCTCCCCAGCATGTTCTGTTGATTGTTGTAATGAGGATGAGGTCTCTGGAGTGTGTGGTGTGGAAGGATTGGGATTTCTTTAGATGTAACATTTCTAACAGAGCTGGGTCAGAAATGGCATTGTAAGTCAAGCAGAGATTGCCTCTAAGTAGGTGATGAGACAGAGAATAACTGGAGTCTTTTGAGTCTGTCTGTGTCGGACATGTGTTTAATGCCTAGGATCCTCTTCATGAGGTACTTCTGTGGCCTCTCCAGCTGTTGCAGGTGTCTGGTGAGGTACATATCAAATGAGGCATTGTACTCAATGATTGGTCTAATGAGGGAAAAGTAGAGAGTGATGATGACCTCTTTCTTCCTGGATGCAAAACCCTTGATAATGAGATGTGCCACATAGAAGGACTTTCTGACCAAAGTGGCAATGTAGTGGTCGAAGGAGAGGTTGCTGTCAACCTGCATCCCCAGATCTCTTAGAATGTCTTCAGTGCTTGGTTTGCTCCCATCGATGTGGTAATTAGTGGGAATTGAGTTTTTACCAAAGGGGATGACGACACATTTATTTAGTGTTAAGCTTAAGGTCATGGTTTTGAAACCAGTCACTGGTCTCGGTGAAGTCTTTCTGTAGGATGTCTGCATCATTTGGGAAGTTAATAATGGCTCCCAGATTGCAGTCATCTGTGAACTTGGTCAGCCAGAGTCCCTTTGTGTTGGCCTGCACTTCTTTGAAGTAGATGCCGAACAGGAGAGGACCCAGGACCGATCCCTATGTGACTCTACTTGTGACTGGTCGGCATTCTGAGATTATCTTAGAGTCCACTACTTTCACACTGTGTGTTCTATCTGTGAGCCAGTTTGCAACCCACCTAGTGATATAGGGGTTGATACCTAGTTTTGTGAGTTTATCAATAACTCCTGAGTGAGGAATGGTATCAAAGGTCTTGGCCAGATCGAGGTAGACTGTATGCACTTCCTTACCTTCATCCACAGCCCTGGTGACTGACTCAAAGAAGTCAACTAGGTTGAGCAGGCATGATTCCCCCTTTCACAAAGCCAAATTACATGGGGTCTAGAGTTTGGAGATTTCCTATAGCTTTGTTAATCAGGTCCTTCATGATGCGGTCCAAAGCTTTACATATCAGACTCATCAGGCTAATGGGGCGATAATTCCCAGGGTCTGTAGTCACTCCCCCTTTATGGAGAGAGATGACTGTAGCAGTGCACCATTCAGTAGGGACAAAGTCTGAGGTGAGGCTGTGACTGAACAGGGCACACAGATGTGGTGCCAGTTCGCTTTGTGGTTCATGTAGAACACAGCCAGGGATATTATCGGGTCCCATGGAAGCTGCATTCTTGGCCTTGGACAATGCAGCTTTAACTTGTGCTGCAGTAATGCTGGGTGCCTGGCATTCTTCCAGTATTGTGATTGGTCCTTTAGTGGGAGAGAGAGGGGTAAAGTTGGCACTGAATCTGTCTGTCAGTATGTTGGCAACATCTTCTCAAAAAATCTATCTTTTATTGATTTATAAAATATAACATAAACAAAAATCAAGACATTAAGAATATTGTCATATAGGAGTTGAATAAATTTATACATCTAGTAGTAATGCGTTACAACTCATGAAGGTGAGGGCAAACAACAAAAAACAATATATACAATATATACAGTTGGTAACCAAGAATCAAAATGTGAAATGAGATTGTAATCAAAATGAGAAAGTAAAATATGAGAGTAAATAAATCCTGAATGTGTAGTGTGGCAAAGAATATGAAAAACTACTAGTCATTATTAATAATGTAAAGGACCTTCTCTAAAGCTTTATTATTTAAAACCCTTTTCTTAGGACTTTTCCACAAAATTTTATTAGCGGAAATGTACATGTAAGCCATTGAACTAAAGGCTTTCCAATTTAATTTAGTACGATCAAGCCAATTTTTAGTAATGTACATTTTTATAAGTGAACAGATAAATACCAGCACCTGTGTATCCAAATTAGAGAGATGTAATGTGGGTATGTGTAGGATTGCAATTTCCCATGATAAAGTGGATTTGTGATACCCCATTTTCTGTAACCTTACTTTCAAGGAAGTCCAAAGTTTATGTGAGAAATGGCAGTGCCAAAGGATATGTAAAAGGTCAGCTTTAGGAAAGGAGCAACAGGGGCAAGATGAAGACTTGCTCGCGTCAAATTTGTTAAGTTTGACAGGAGTATAATAAGCATTATTATTTATCATTAATTGGGTATAGACCAATTTCTTGAAAGGGGAGTATTGCAGGGTGTTTCTGATAGCTAAGAGTTTTTGGTTATCAGTTAAATGAGGGTTGTGATTTTCCCAGAAGTTCGAGAAAAGACATGGCGATTCTTGTATTAATTTAGTTAATAAGTTATAAGATTTTGATAACATTTTTTCAGGTAATGATAATGTTTTAATTATCATTTCTAAATTATTAAGATCCAGTTCTCTTGGCTTAGTAAAATCGCAATTGTGTATAACCACATCCCTTATTTGACGTAGTATTGTAGTATAGTTACAGTTGACACTCAGAGTCTTCCGTAACTAAGCCAAGGATAAGTCTTTATATTTCAAGAGTGTCCAGACATTCATATTTTTAATAAGGGGATAGTTTGTAAGGTTAAAAGGTATATTATCCAGTTTGAAGTTGGGATTTAGGTGAATTGGTTGAAGTAAATGTACCCAATTATCCATCTTGATAAGTCTAAATAATTCCTGGAAAGCTTTGATCTTATGTTTGAGGAAAATCAAGACTTTGAGAGTGTTCATAAAATCAGTAGAGATGAAAGGAATAGCAGCAGGGTTTATGTTTTTAGATATTATATAGTAATGCCATAACCTAACCCAATTGGGTGAGTTACTGTAGTGAATAAAATAAAAATTAGAAATGGAGACAAGTTTATTTGCCAAAACAATTAAGTAATAGAGATATAAATTTGGTAAACCTAAACCCCCCTTATCTTTAGAGATAGATAATTTAGAATAAGAGATCCTAACTGCCTTAGGGAACCACAAAAATTTAGCTAGTTCTTTATTAACTCTGTCAAAGAAAGATTTAGGGATTATTTGATCTAAAGCGTTAAATTGGTATAAAAATTTAGGAAGGATATTTATTTTAATTATGGCAGCTTTTGATAGAAGTGATAAATTCAGAAGTTCCCATCTACGCAAATCTAGCATTATAGAAGACCATACTTTATATAGGTTATTTTGAAATGATGATAAGCTATTGTGCTCCATATGTACACCCAGATATTTAATCTCATATGAAATATGGAATTGAGAATCAGGGAATAAGTAAGCCTTATGTGCCAAATGATTCAAAGGGAACATATGAGTCTTTTGAGAATTAATTAGATAGTCCAACGCAAGTGAAAATTTCTCAATAGCAGTCATTATTTTTTAAGGTCTGAAATAGGAGTTTGAAAGAATATAACTAAGTCATCCACAAAGGCTGAGAAAAGTACATTAGTGTTGAAAATCCTAGGAATGTTGTGAAATGTGTTTTGTGATATGTACAAAAGTAAAGGTTCCAAATACAGGTTAAAAAGAAAGGGAGATAAAGGACAACCCTGTCTCGTACCATTAGTCAACGTTATACGATTTGAAGTGATTCCGTTTATATACAGTCTGGTAAAGGATTCTTTGTATAGAGTTTTGATAACATTTATAAATGAAATGGGGATATTAAAACAGAACATAGTCTGAAAGAGGAAATCCCAATTCACTCTATCAAATGCATTTGATGCATCAAGGATCAATGCATAAAGTGGGTTATTATCATGTTTTGTAAGGTGCATAATGGAATCCAAAGTCAAGGTGTTGTCCCAAATATGTCTGTGAGACATAAAACCTGTCTGATCAGGAGAAATTATTGATGGAAGGATCTTCTTCAATCTATTAGCAAGAATAGAAGACAGAATCTTGATATCTACATTGATTAATGAAATCGGTCTATAATTGCGGGGGTCCGTTTTATCTTTGTTATTTTTTAGAATTAGTATAGTTTTGGAAGTATTCCAGTGAAGATCAGAGATGTCATTAATTTTTATATAGTTATACACTTTAAGAAGAAAGGGAGCAATTACTGATTTAAAGGATTTAAAGAAATTAGGCGTGAATCCGTCAGGGCCTGGGGATTTGCCAATTTTTAGTCTATCAATTGACTCCTTAATTTCTGAAAGAGTAAGAGGGGATGAAAGAATATTTTGCTGTTTTTCATTTAGCTTAGGAAAGGTTATAGAACTTAAAAAACTATTTATCTAACTATTTTCTATAGAATTAGAGGTTTTGGAAAATAACTCTGTATATAGTAATGAAAAGAGATGCAAAACTTCCTTGTCCGTGTTATATATTTGATTGTTGTATTGTACGGGCGATATTTTGGGTCTCTCAAAATTTTTTTTAATTATTCTTGCTAAGGTTTTGGAAGGAATTTGAGCCCATTCTGAGTAAGTGATTAATAATCTTTGCTCCAGTATTGAAAGATTATTTTGGTGTATTGAAATCAATTCTCTTTGATAGTCTAAAATCTGTTTATCATATGATGGGTCGGGGTTTAACCTATATTGATTTTCAAGGGACTGAATTCTTAGTTTTAGGAATCTTTCTTTACTATTAAATTGCTTTTTAAGATATGCAGCCTTACCAATAAACATACCCCTTAATCTAGCTTTGCAAGCTGCCCATTATATATCATAGGGGATATCTGTTGAATCTAAATTATTTTCCATATCCTGAATTATTTCTATACATAATTTATTAATTTCTTCGTTAGAAAGCAAGTTATTATTTAATGACCAATTGTTTCTTATAAATTTATGACTAGGGTTATAGTTTAGATTTAATTTTACTAATATTCTAGAGTGATCAGAGAGAAATCTGGGTTCAGTAATAAAATCCATTAACAACTGTGAAAGAAAATTTGATATAAGAAAGAAATCCAACCTAGACCATGAATGATAGCATTTGGAGTAATACGTATAAATATCATTTTTATTTGAGTATTTAGTGATTTGTAAAGGATCTATGAGATTGTATTCTAATATTAAGTCTTCAAGAGCAAAGGAAGCGTGTTGATTGTGCAAAGAGGTACAACTTGTATGATCTATATCTGGGTTAATAACAGCATTCCAGTCCCCACCTAAAATAACAAAGTGATCTTTATAGGAAGAAAGGATATTGTATATCTGTAAAATAAAAATATGTCGATTGCTACAGGGGCCATAAAGATTTAGTACAAGCAGTGGTTTATCCAAATTGTGTAAGGTAGAAGTAAAGTAGCACCATCTACCTTCATTGTCATGTTTTTCTTCAATAATAGTACCCAGAAATTTATGTTTGATTATGATAGCCACCCCCCTGGAATTAGAAGTGTCCCCTGAAGCTATTATTTTTTTGATCCATTTTTTATTACTTACTTTGTCCCAGTCATCTCTAGGAATATGTGTTTCTTGCAAAAAACATATATTGGCATGTGATTTATACATCAAATGAAATATTAAGGATTTCTTATCTTTATTTTGGATCCCTCTTACGTTCCAGGAATCAATTATTAATGAATTAGTCATGTGTTTAAAAAAGGTCTGTTAAAGGAGATGCTAAAATTTAGATTATTTGTGTATACATAAAGGATAAGTGAGAAGAATAAACAAAACTTAGTCTCATCATGACAGTTATTACCTATAAGTGTATATTTCAATGTAAAATTAACCCGAATCTCATAATCTTCCCTCTTCCCTAACCCAGTGCCTACCCACCTAAACTTACCTACAGAGGGAAGATAAAAATAACTATATGCACGATGTAAAAACTTGGTTACCAAAAACACAGAAATAAGGGAAGAAAATTTAAGTAAAGTCCTGAAAAGGACTATAACAGTAATAGAAATAACAAAACTAAACATATTTACACAACTATCCAAACACAAGATGCCCGACCTATACATTCCCCATTCAAAAGTGTACTCACAAACATCTATATATTTAAATATAATTGTGTCCCAAGTAAATACATTAGTAATCTTGTAATATAATATACATTTGTGATGAGAGATGGAAGTAAGATAGAACATAAATCTTGAAACAATAATATATTCATACATATTAAATCATTAGTGAAAGTGTAGTAAGACACGAATGTAACTCCAACCAAAAAAGATCAAATGTTATATGAAAATGAAGTCTTCACAAATAAATATGTACTATATTGTTTTGTAGTACAAAACCTTTAAATAGTGTAACTCTGTATGATCTTTTTTACAATATTTCAAAACCAATTTGTATACCTCGAGTATATGAAAGTCCATTTGGCAATGATAATACCATCATGTCTAGTATGAAGTAACCCCACATATTTTAAATCACATGTATCCCACACTCTTAGCAAAGCTAGATAAAATATGAGGGATGTTATTTTAATACCTATCATGCATGTATATAGAATAAGGGAGTATGTATTAATGTGAACTGAAATGCTTACTAAGGACTACAAATTGCCTTTGAGTGAGGAGTAATACTCTGAGACACTCTATCATGTCATTGAAAATATGCAAGTAAAAATAATATAATAAAAATTATATGCATAAACTATATGAGCACTAAGTTAAATAATTCTCTCTATTAGCCATTGCATCAATTCCAGCCTATTGATCAATATAAATTAACCTTGTTGGTAGTGATAGAACTTATCAATATTTAATAGCAAATACATATGAGTAACATCCCAAATCCTTCATGTTAAAATATTATGCGCAAACATCAAGAAACATTTTGGCTTATAAAAAAGCCTTGGAATAAGAAATAAACATTGCTCTAATTTAAAAAACAGCCAAAGAGGCATCAAAGTCTCCGCTCGTATTAGGGGAAAGTCCCGAACTAGTCGAAGGCTTCCTGGAGCACACAAGACGTACTGTCACAACCTGTGAAAGAAAAACCATTTACTTGCAGAAATAACGCTGCTGCAGTCAAGATACAGGCTCCGAGAATGTAAATCAGCATCTCTTCAGTTATGCGACTTCAGGGAATCAGGAAACCATGTTGTATGTAGACAGATACCTGAAGATATCAGGTTACAACATTTTTTCCAATACATTTTGAAACCTGACAACAGACTATGAAGCGTGTAACATTACTAGTGCAAATCTGACATTGTACATCGAAATGGATTCCACAAATGTTTCTAAAGACATCCTGAATGAATACATCATAGGAAAAGGAACGTGAGTGGTTTTAGACATAAAACCAAGAAGATCAGTCAAGGTTGGTGACGCTATTCAGCTCGAGAGGCCAGATAATTTTCCCTCCATTCTGTTAAAGTGTTCATGGAAAGAAAAACAACATTTTCTCATGTAAACTATGTCCTATTGATACAAATACAATGAAAAGACGTGATGTATTGGAATGTTAATATTTGAGTTTGCGACAACTTCAAATATCATTAAAACACGTTTTTCTCACAGAAAGGCTGAAATCATCTTTTCATGACAAAACTATGGCTTATATTCAGTGTTAATAAAAAAAAAACATAGTATTAAAAGTAAGCATACTGTCTTAGATGTCAAATGTACTTACATTAGTTAGGAGTGTTATTTTTGTGAATCACTAGCAGGAAAGGATTTAAATACTTTTAAGAAGATGTTTTTTGCTTCTTGTGGGTCTGTAAACACATAACTCCTGTCATTATGGTTGAAAGAAAGGGTATTAGGGTAACACATTCGAAATTTAATACCCCTTTTTATCAGATCAGCACAATATGGTGATCATTTTTGTCTATTTAATTTTATTTGTGCTGGTAAATCCTGTGAAAAAGTCAACTTATGTTTATTCCAAATGAGATGCTTTTTACTTTTGGCAGCTTCTAAAATACGCTGGGTGTCTTGAAAGTCTAGTAATCTTGTATAAATAATCCGAGGTGAAGTAGAGTCTTGTCTGGCACGCAGGGCTCTGTGCGCTCTTTCTACAGTTAACGATTTTGTATTTGTCTCGCAATTAATTAATGTCTCATAAATTTGTTTAGTCACAGATATTAAGTTTTGGTTTTCATAAGATTCTGGCAGACCTCTAATTATTATATTATTTCTGCGGCTTCTTGCTTCTAAATCCAGTACTTTGGCTTGTATATCAGCTAATTGAGTATCTTTAGATTTTAAGTCACTTTCAATAGACTCTGCTCTCATTTCTATGGCTAGATATTTATTTTCAAGTATGTCCATTCTTTCATTAATCTGTTTTAAAGTTTTGCCAAAATCAGTGAATTGATCAGAAAAATTCTGTATAGCACTTTGAATAGGTTGTAGTGCCATTTTTAAGTCTTCTAAATGAAAATTAGAGTCACTTTTATCTTTAGCACTTACTTTTGTGATCTCAGTAGATTGTTTAGTTGTTCTTAGTCTCTTGGAGCCAGTCTCCTTCTCTGGAGAGAGCATAGAAGAAAATTTGGCCTTGGTTGTCTGTGTATCCATGGAGTCTGAGTTATCAGCCATACCCAGATTAGAGGTGTGAAAGCAGGAAGGCTGACACAGAGATAGGATTCTAGAGTGCACGTGCCCAAAAACAGTTGAGGCCAAAAGTTATTCTGAGGTAAATTAGTCCAAAGATTCACCTTTTTCCAAAAATAAACAATCCCAAAATGAAGAACTTCAATCAGAGAAGATTTCTGTAGAAAAAACTGTGGAGAAACTTCGCTTAAAAGTTGTTGAAAATAGCCGGTAATTAAAAAGCAGTGAGGAGCACAGTGAATAGGGAGCAGTCTAGCCGGCAGCCATCTTGGAATCCATGTTGGCAATATCTGTTGGCTCAGTATAGCAGATACCATTGTGCAGTAACTCAGAGCCAATCTGGGTATTGCCATGGAAGTTCTTGCTATAACTATAGAAGGCTTTGGGAATGTTTTAGTGTCTGCTGCAATTCTGCCTTCATAGCTGGCTTTAGGGGATTTGATGAGGGATCTCAACCTTTTGTCAAGGCTAATAAGAGAGTTTTTCCAGTCTTGGGACTTCACCTTTTTCTGCAACAATTTCTTCCTTCTGTTTTAGAGTTTGTAAATGTCAGGGGACCACCAGATTGGCTTCCTTTTTTAGAGGAGAGCATCTTGGTTCTGTTGGAAATGGCTAGTTCCATGCATTTATGTACATGTTTGTACAGTGCATTGGTGTATGATTCGGCAGTCATGCAGCTATTTTCTGTTGGTGTGGGTGCCATGACGTTAGCCACCTCTGTTTTTAGGAGTCCAAAACCAGCTTTGGAGAAGTTTTTCAAGGTGGCTACCTTTGCGGGGGGTGTGGGTGAGATGTGGATTTCCATGGTGATTAGTTTATGGTCAGATCTGACCAGGGAGGGACTGGTGTAGAGCAACAGTCACCCATGTTAGTAATAACCAGGTTAAGGATGTTTTCTTCCTCTAGTGGGGGTCAGAATGAGCTGATCCAGGGCATTGGAACTGATGAATTCCAGGAAGCGCTGGGCCAGTATATTGGTGCTTGAGTAGTTTTCCCAGTTGATAGAGGGGTAGTTGAAGTCTCCTAGTAAGAGAGTGTTGGGTTTGACCTTGATATATTCCAGGGTGCTTAGGAACTTGGAGTGAGAGTCTAGGTCCATGGTTGGGGACCTATAGCAAGCTATGACCTGGATCGCCATCTTACCCAATGTTAGTTGTACCTGGAGCATCTCAGATGTGTTATGCTGGGCTACTAGTCTGGAGATGTGCATATCCTTTATGAATATGGAGACAGTACCGCCTTTGGAGCTTCAATCCATGTTTCAAGGCTAAAAGGTGTGGAATGAGTTATAGCCTGGTAAGGCAGGGGTGCTTTCTACCACTTTAAACCAGGTCTCCGTTACACCACAAATGTCTATGTTCTCCATTTTGAGGAGTGCTTCAAGTGAATGCATCTTAAGATTTAGACTTTTAGCGTTGAGCAGCATGACCCTCACATTGCATTTATTTATAGCTGTTACGATGATAATTTGGTCTTTGGAACACCACCTAAAAGAAGTACTATAGGGGTGGCAAGATCCTTAGCCAGTACCTGGAAACCCAGGGGTGACAGATACAGGCCATCTCTGGCAAAGCATTGAGGTCTATCAATCATGTCATCCCAAGCAGGCAGATCATCTGTTTCCATTTCTTCCTGTCCTCTGCATCTTGCTCTGTCACACCAACTACCTGCATGTCCTCTGTCACCACATCCATAAACCTTATCTTTGCCTTCCTCTCTTCCTCTTACCTGGCAGCTCCATCCTTAGCATGCTTTTCCCAATATATATAGCATCCCTCCTCAGCACATGTCCAAACCAACGCAATCTCGGCTCTCTGGCTTTGTCTCCAAATCATCCAATCTGAGCTGACCCTCTGATATACTTTTTCCTAATCCTGTCCATTATCATCACACCCAATGCAAATCTTAACATCTTTAACTCTGCCACTTCCAGCTCTGACTCCTGCCTTTTTGTCAATGCCACCATCTCTAACCCATATAACATAGCTGGTCTCACTACCCTCTTGCAGACTTTCCCTTTCACTCTTGCTGGTACCTGTCTGTCACAAATCACTCCTGACACTCTTTTCCACACACTCCATCCTGCCTGTACTCTCTTCTTCACCTCTCTTCCACACTCACCATTACTCTGAACTGTTGATCCCAAATATTTAAACTCATCCATCTTCACCAACTCTACTCCTTGCATCCTCAACATTCCTCTGTTCTCCTTCTCATTCACACACATATATTCTGTCTTAGTCCTGCTGACCTTCATTCCTCTCCTCTCTAGAGCATATCTCCACCTCTCCAGGGTCTCCTCAACTTGCTCCCTACTGTCACAACAGATCACAATGTCATCTGCAAACATCATAGTCCTCAGGGACTCCTGTCTGATCCCATCTGTCAACCTGTCCACATCACCATTGCAAATAAGAAAGGGCTCAGAGCTGATCCTGGATGTAATCCCACCTTCACTTTAAATGCATCTGTCACTCCCACAGCAGACCTCACCACTGTCACACTACCCTCGTACATATCCCATACCACTCTTACATACTTCTCTGCCACTCATGACTTCCTGATACAATACCGCAACTCCTCTCTAGACACCCTGTCATATGCTTTCTCCAAGTCTACAAAGACACAATTCAGCACCTTCTGACCTTCTCTATACTTCTCCATCAACACTCTCAGAGCAAATATTGCATCTCTAGTGCTCTTTCTCGGCATGAAACCATACTGCTGATCACTAATCATCACCTCCCTTCTTAACCTAGCTTCCACTATTCTTTCCCATAACTTCATGCTGTGGCTGATCAGTTTTATCCCTCTGTAGTTACTTCAGCTCTGCCCATCCCCCTTATTCTTAAAAATTGGTACCAAAACACTTTTTCTCCACTCCTCAGATATCCTCTCATTTTCCAATATTTCATTAAACAATCTGGTTAAAAACTCCACTGCCATCTCTCCTAAACACCTCCATGATTCCACAGATATGTCATCCAGACCAACAGCCTACCCATTCTTCATCTTCTTCATAGCTGTCCTTACTTCCTTCTTGCTAATCCGCTGCACTTCCTGATTCACTATCCCTACATCATCCACCTTCTCTCTTTCATTCTATTCACTTATCAGCCCCTCAAAATACTCTTTCCATCTGCTCAACACACTCTCCTTGCTTGTGTGTACATTTCCCTCATTATCCTTTATCATGTATTTGCGTATTTTTT
>NC_056741.1:157380620-157551566 GCF_019279795.1 Protopterus annectens
GTTATGGCTTACTTGAGGAAACCTCCATGCCATTCAAAGTCATATTTGGTTAACCTCTCCTAATATTTAGGGAGAATCCTTCACAATTCCTCATTATGGAAGTCAGTATGTTTCATAATAATAGTATGTAAATTTTTGATATCAATGCATTGCAAGGCTATATAAAGTCCTACATGACCACCAATCCAGTCTCTGCACATCAAAAGCCAGAATTTGTATTTGTTTGTTGTAATTTGCTAACTAGGTAAAGGGACTAGTCCACTGACTCTTTTCAGCTATGATCTGGGCACAAAACAAGCATATAAAAATAAGCTGCAGCAAAAATATATAAATATGTAAAATGTTGAGACAATGCATAAATCACTGACAAGCTGATGGAATAGAAGTAGAAATAAATTATTACACAGTATAACAGCAACAGTAGCATGCAAATAGTTCAGTTAAAAATAATTACTACGATGCAAAAATAAAGTCAGGAAGCCTCATAGGATTCCTTAAGAGTATTTGTGCAGTTCAAACTAATTACAGAACTTTAGGCCTTAGAGAAACATTCAGCTATCGAATGGAGAAT
The DNA here is from genome assembly GCF_019279795.1 of Protopterus annectens. NCBI lineage: Eukaryota > Metazoa > Chordata > Ceratodontiformes > Protopteridae > Protopterus > Protopterus annectens. Next base: position 157,381,192 of record NC_056741.1, read on the forward strand.
TGTGTAGGTGATTTTTTGAAAAAAACAGTACTACTAGAAGTTTTATAAAGGCAAAGAAATGTGTGCAAACTTAAAACAGAACTTTTCTATCTAATCTAGTTAAAGGATTGCAACACAACACTGCTAATATACATTATTGTAAATTTCAAAATTTGCCTAGCATCTCTGTCCTCAAACAGTTGTGCTACAGCTTTTCATACACTTACTACATACAGCAAAAACCAATGAGCTCATTATAAACTAACAAACATTAGCTTGTATAAAGTACAAAATAGAATAATGCTTATTACCCTCAAGTCTCAAACAGATCATAAATCAACTTTACAACTGTAACCAGCAAAACCATTAAACTTGAAGTCGTTTGACAAAACTGCTACGTGTTACCCTAGATGAGCCACTCAGATTTTATATTTATATTCAAAACATAATAAAAATAGCCAAACTTAGGCCTTCTATATAGAACATCTAACTCTTTTTTCTGCTTTAGCTCACATAAACATTGCTTCTACTTATCTGCTGTCTACTCTGCTTTATGCTCCTCCTATTCTAACAACTATTAACATAACTCAATAAAAAATGTAGATAAAAAATAGAACAAAGTAACTAAACCTGTGTCCAAGATATCAAATTCTACCCACCTTTGGTTAACATTCAAAAAATGCACTTGTCTGAAATCTCAAACATCCTGAACTTATCACAGTTAAAACTTGCCCACTAGATACGAAACGGCCAAGATAAATACCCCTCCCTCAATTCCATAGTGCAATTGTACTCTCCTATAAGACCTCTTCTCTCTAACCTACTTGAGTTAAAAAACTACTACAATACTCATGATGAATCTTCCTCCCAGTCACATATATAGCAACATTGTAGAACTCCATCCCATTGTCACGTATATAGCTACATTGTAGAACTCCATCCCATTGTCACATATATAGCTACATTGTAGAACTCCATCCCATTGTCACATATATAGCTACATTGTAGAACACCATCCCATTGTCTATCAGACAAATAGCATTCTCCAGGTCTTCCAAAACTAATGTCAGATATTACCTACCTACATAACTCTTGGATCTGATCTTGTTCACCTAGATTGGCATCCTCTTCCAATATTCTCCCACACACCTCACATTCTACTTCCCCCATTACATTTTACCCCTGCCTCTCTTCCCCTACTGTACCATGCATCTCCTCATAGGTTCATAGGTTCATAGGAAGTTACTAGGCTAGCGATTCTAGAGCCCTTACAAGCCTAGCCATGTTAATCCTGAGTTGCCTCAATTGTCCTTAAACACCGACTACCCCTGTCCATGAGGGACATGAATGCCACCCCCAGGGTAAATTTGTGGTCTCCCATCCATTTGTTCAGGATGCACTTGAATAACATCAGTGAGGAGCTCTACTTCATGTGAATTGGAAGTTTATCGAGAGTAGAGGCAATCTCAGGGTGATATATCTGTCTCTCCAGCATGTTCTGTTAATGTCACGGGCTAGGTTAAGATCCCTAGAATGAGTGACTCTTATGCCATTTGACTCATAGATGTGCAGTATTTCCATCAGAGCAGGGTCAGACACTGCCCTGTAGGCCAGGCACAAGTCGTCTCTCAGCAGCCTATATGATACAGAGTACAGTGAAAGAGCCTTCAGTCCAGCGACATAAGTCATGCTTTGGAGGCCCTGTATTTTCTTGGTGAGAAACCTCTGTGGTCTCTCCAGCTGCTGCAGGTGTCTGGTGAGGTACATGCAAAAGGGAGCATTGTACTCTATTAATGGTCTGATGAGGGTTGACTACAGTAGAGTTATAACATCCTTAGACCTGGATGTGATGCCCTTACTTATGAGATATGCAACGTAGAAAGCTTTCCTTACCACTGTGAAAACTTGGTGGTCAAATTTCAGATTGCTATCTACATGTGTTCCCAGATCTTGCACCACTGGGTTTGAACTTATAAGGGTGCTGTCAATATTTAATTAAAAGAGAATTCTGCTTTGCCAAAGGGGGGATAATAATGCACTTTTTTGCTTTTAGTTTTAGACCATGGCTTTGGCAACAGTCGTTTGTCTATGTTACCTCCTCCTGTAATATGTTAACATCATTGGGGGAATCAATGATTGTACCCAATTTACAATCATCAGTGAACCTGGTAAACCAAAGGCCATCTGCTTTAGCCTGGACATCCATGAAATAGATTCCAAACAGTAAAGGGCCCAGCACATATCCCTGAGTGGCAGGTCTACTGGGAGAGGCAGAGTCACCAACTTTGACAGCACGTGTTCTGTCAGTGAGCAGTGACGTGACATAAGGGTTAATCCTTAGCTGGGAGAGTTTCTCAATGATACCTGAGTGGAGGATTGTGTCACAAGCCTTGGTTCATACGCTACTTCATCTCTGTTACCACCCGCCTTCTCTTCCAACCATCCTTAGTACCCCTTTCCTTCTCTATGTTTATCATCATAGGTTCATAGGTATGTACTACGCTAATGGCCCTGGGGCCCTTATAAGCCTAGCCCAAAGGATTCCCTGGCAATGTGCCAACCGATGCTATTTCCCAGTGCTTCTGTCAAGCAGGGCCACTAAATCGCCGGGGTGAATTTTCTATTTCCCATCCACTCGTCAAGATTTCTTTTGAAGTGAGTTGCTCTGCTTGACGTGTAAGGGAAGTCTATTCCAGAGCTTGGGCAGTCTCTGGGTTAGGAACCTGTCCCTCCAGTAAGTTCTGTTTGTTGTGGTAATGAGGTTAAGGTCTCTGGAGCATGTGGCACAAAGGGACTGGAATTTCTTTAGATGTAGCATATATAACAATGCTGGGTCTGATATGGCTTTGTAGGTCAAGCAGAGATCACCTCTAAGTAGACGATATGATACCGAGAAAAGCTGGATTTTTTTTTTAATCTTTCCACATAGAGCAAATGTTTAAGGCCTAGGATCCTTTTAGTGAGGTATTTTTGTGGTCTTTCTAGTTGTTGTATATGTCTAATGAGGTACATGCCAAATGGGGCATTGTATTCGATAATTGGTCTGATGAGGGAAGAGTAGAAAGAGACAATGACCTTTTTCTTTCAGGATGCAAAATCCTTTGAAATGACATGTGCCACATAGAAGGATTTTCTGACCACAGTGGCAATGTTGTTGTCAAAAGAGAGCTTGTCATCCACTTTTGTTCCCAGATTTCTTATAACAACTTCGGTGTTCAGTGGACTACCATTGATGTGGTAGTTCATGGGTATCATGTTCTTCCCAAAGGGAATGACAATGCATTTTTTAGCATTGAGCTTAAGGCCATTGTTCTGACACCAGTCATTGGTCTCTGTGAGGCCTTTCTGTAGAATGTCCACATCATTGGGAGAGCTAATAATGTCTCTAGGTTGCAATCATCTGAACTTGGTCAGCCAGAGTCCCTTGGTTTTGGCCCGAACTTCAGAAAAGTAGATGCCAAACAGGAGAGGACCCAGGACCGATCCCTGTGGGACTCCAGTCATGAATGGTCGGTAATCTGACTTGGAGTCCGCTACTTTCACAGTGTGGGTTATATCAGTAAGCCAGTTTGCAACCCACCTTGTGACATAGGAGTTGATGCCTAGTTTAGTAAGTTTATCTATGATTCCTGAGTGAGGAATTATATCAAAGGCCTTGGCCAGATCGAGGTAGGCTGTGTGAACAACCTTGCCTTCATCCACAGCTCTGGTGACAGATATGAAGATGTCTATCAGGTTTAGCAGACAAGATCTACTCTTCACAAATCCAAACTGTGTGGGGTCTAGAGTCTGGAGATTCCCTATATCCCTATTTATTAGGTCCATGATGATGCACTCCATAGCCTTACATAGCAGATTCATCAGGCTAATGGGGCAGTAGTTCCCAGGGTCTATAGTCACACCCCCTTTGTGGAGTGGAATGACCGTAGCAGTGCACCATTCAGTGGGGACAAAGCCTGAAGTGAGACTGTGATTGAACAGGGCACACAGGTGTGGTGCTAGTTCATTTTGCAATTCATGTAGAACACAGCCAGGGATATTGTCAGGTCCCATGAAAGCTGTTTTCTTGGCCTTGGACAGTGCGATTTTAACTTGTGCATCTGTAATATTGGGTACTAGGCATTCCTCAGGTATTGCAATTGGCCCTTTAGGAGGTGTGAGGGGGGTAAAGTTGGCACTGAATCTGTTAGCCAGTATATTGGCAATGTCTGTTGGCCCAGTATAGGAGTTACTAGTGTGTAGTAGCTCAGAGCAGATCTGAGAATTGCCTTGTAGATTTTTGATATAACTATAGAAGGCCTTGTGGTTTTCTTTAGTATCTGCTGCAATTTTGTTTTCAAAGCTGGCTTTGGGGGATTTAATGAGGGTTCCCAGCTTTTTGTTGATGCTAACAAGGGAGTTTTTCCAGTCTTGGGACTTCACCTTGTTCTCCAACAGCTTCTTCCTTCTTTTGTAGAGTTTTTTAATGGCAGGGGACCACCAGATTGACTTCCTTTTTTGGAGGAGAGCATCTTGGTTCTGTTGGGAATGACCCATTCCATGCATTTGTCTATGTGATCGTACAGTGCATTGGAGTATGATTCAGCAGTCCTGTATTTATTCTCCATTTGCATCGGCATCTTGAATTTAGCCACCTCAGATTTTAGAAGCCCAAAGTTAGCTTTGGTGAAGGCTTTCATGGTGGTTACCTTTGCAGGGGAGGGGTGTGTGGGTGAGATGTGGATATCCATGGTGACTAACTTGTGGTCAGATCTGACCAAGGAGGAGTTGACAACTGGTGTAGAGCAATGGTCACCCATTTTAGTAGTAAACAGATCAAGGATGTTGCTACCCCTAATGGGTGTAAGGATGAGCTGGTCCAGGGCATTGGAATTAATGAATTCCAGAAAACATTGAGCAAGTGTGTTGGCACTTGAGTAGTTTTCCCAGTTAATGGAGGGGTAGTTAAAGTCACCCAGTATGAGTGTGTTGGGTTGGACCTTAATATTTTCAAGGATGCTTAGGAATGTGGAGTGGGAGTCTTGGGACATGGTTGGGGATCTATATCAGGCAACAACCTGGATAGCTGTCTTACCCAGTGTTAGTTGTATCTGGAGTATGTCTGATGCATTATGTTGTGATACTAGCCTGGAGGTGTATATATCCTTTATGAATATGGAGACACCACCACCTTTATGGCTTCAGTCCACATTTTGGGGCCGAAAGGTGTGGTATGAGTTATAGCCTGGAAGTGCAGGGGTGCTTTCAAGTGCCTTTGACCAGATCTCAGTTACTGCACAAATGTCAATGTTCTCCATTTTAAGGACTGTTTTGAACGAGTGCATTTTGAGATTTAGACTTCTAGCGCTGAGTAGCATAACCCTCAGATTACATTTGCTTGTAGCTGTTATGGTGGTAATTTGGTCTTCTGGACATCGCCTAAAAAAGGCACTATGGGGGGGGGGGGGGCAAGGGCCTTGGCCAGTATCCAGAATCCTAAAGGCGACAGATGCAGGCCACCTCTGGCAAAGCATCGAGGTCTGTTGCTCATGTCATCCCAGGAAGACATATACTGGATCCCCTTAGAATGACACCAGAAACTTAGCCAATTATTGAAGTCAATCATTTTTGCTTGCACTGTGTTATCATTCTGGGTGATGGTAAGATGCTACTCAGGACTAGAGTCATACCCTTGTGGGCTACATGATCCGAGAGCTCCTCTACGTCTCTTTTCATGTAGTCCAGGGAGGTGCGTCTCAGGTCATCTACCTTCTCTTCCAGACAGGTTCCTGTGAATATATGTTAATACTAGGCTAACTGCCTTGAAGGGCCATTTTAAGCCTCCTCAATAACCTAAGATCAGAATCAAACCCTGTATCTTGCACTTATGAGAGAAACACTTTAACCATTATGCCAACCCCCTCCTTATAACTTTGTTTTTTCCTCTCTTATTATAAACTTTATCACTTCTTTCTGTCTCTCTCTCTGTTTATAAGCTATACATTTTATGACTTCTAGAAATGTTGCTACAATGGTAATTGTCTAATTAAGATTGCTATATATTCTTAAGAAACTCTTCTTTTTTGTTACATATATTAGCTGTTTCATATTTTGCTTGTGTTATTCACATATTCATTGCAATACTTGTTACATTAACTTACTGGAGCTTTTCTACTCAGAACTCTAATGAAAATGGGTCTTGCACAGCTAAGTCAAAATATCCCAATTAACATATGTAACAAATTATGAAGAAATACAAGTAGAATGTATATCTTAGTTTTCAAATAGACTTAAAATAAACACATTTAACTTCTTGACATTTGTATTTAAAAAAAAAAAATTAATTTATAAAATCTTGCATTACATTGCAAATGCATCATACAGTTTTGGTCCAGATTGAGTATTGTAGTTTTCCGCTACCCCAGATAAAAGCCAGGAGTAATTTAAACTGTATTTCATCCTTTGTCCATAAATTATTTTCATCTCCTTGCCTAGACCTAAAAAATTCAAAGACTAAATCAGTAGTTCATTAAAAATATTTTTTTTCAGCCCTTTGTAGATTTTTTCCTTCCATGTTGTACCCTCTGGCATTTTCAGTAGATGCAGACGGCACTTGCATCCACACGTCTAACAATTTGCTATTCAAAGTTTGTTTTCAGTTGGTATGATTCTCATTTATTTATTTTTTATTTTTTTTGTTTTTGTTTACCGGGAAAGTCTGATTGAGTAATACCCATTTTCAGAGGAGGCCTGCGGAGAAAAGCTCCATTTGATTACATTGCATTATACTAAGTTCCATTTAAAAAGTAATGCATCAATGCATTCATCAGTGAAAAATGCTTTTACTAAACAGTTTTTTAATGGATCTGAATAGATCTAACAGAAATGTAGACAAGGCAAGCAGGGATGTCATGCTTGCATGTAGCACACTTGCTATTGGTAGTATTTTAACTTTTGACTGCAGTTTACATTCAAGTGCTTTTTTTCAAAACAGGTTTATTGTTTTAACATATAAGAGAAATATCATAACAATTTTATACAAGTAATTAAAAATAGGTATTATTATAATATTCAACAAAACAACTAAAGTATTTACAAAGACATCCACTACAATCAGATCAATTAATTAAACTAAAATACCATGCTATTGAAATTAAAATTTTTTTAACAAATTTTGTAAATTATCCCATACAATATAATAAGATGTTTTTCTATTTGTTCTTGTCCTAATTGTGTTTATTTCCATATGGCACACTATATTCATAACATTTTAAATTCATTGAACGAAGGAGGTGTATCTGAAATCCAATTTCTAGTTATTATTTTCCTAGCCACTGCTAGAATAGACCATAACAAGGGAAGCTTAACCTTTTTAACACTTTGAGGTACAGGTGTGTTGAATAATATAAGAGATTTAGAAATAATGAAATTATCTGTAAAAGAGCCTGCAAAATTCATTAATTGACTTCCAGTATTCTTTCAATTTTATACAGTCATAAAACATATGAGCCCAGTCAGCATTAATTTCTACATTACATCTCTTACATAAATTATCTTTATTATTTATTTTATTCATCATCAAAGGTGTATAAAAAGATCTATGTAAAAATTTCCATGTATAATGTCTCCAGACAATGGAAGACGTAGTTCTATAAGCAGATTCCAATATATATTGTTTATCTTGTTGATTTGGTGGGTCCCCATTAATAGAAGTGAAATAATTCCAGTATGAATCTACACTGTAAAAAGTTTCTTGTCTGATAATTTTATGTATGTATGAAAGTTTACCTTTATCAGAAACTTTATGTTGTAAATTTAATATCAAGTAATCAATCAGTGTTGGAATAGATTCTTTAACTGTTATAGACATTAGATCTATTTTATTAATGATATGTTGTCTAAAGGTCCGAACCTCTAACCAGCAAGTTTCTCTTAGATCAAATTCTTGTTTTAAGAAATCTAGATTTTTAACTTTATTATCAGATATCAACTGATACCAGTACTTTAGATCATTATCTATAGCTAAATGAGTTCCTTCAGAAGTAGATGACAAAAGCATACCCTGAGTATACATTATAGGGAATACAATAAAATTCCATTCCCTATACTTAGGGTGCATGAATATAAAGTTACGATAACTAATAATAATATTTAATGGGTAACAAACCATATGTTTAGGTGTAATAGGTGAAGTACAAAATTCCTTTAGTAACCATAACATGGAGTTATTTACAATCATATTTTTATGTGTTAAGGAGATTTTCATGAAGTGCATACTAATTAGCTCCCAATAATCTTTCCATTTTGCGACATATGACTGATCTATTTAATAAAGTAATAACTTTTGCAATAGAAGAGATAGTATATAAATTAAAGTCTGGAAAAGAAATACCCCCTTGAGACCAGCTATTAGTATGTTTCTTTAATGCAATCCTAGGTCTATTAGGTGCCGATAGGAAATTTAACATTAGTGTATTCAGTTTCTTGATAATTATTTTTGTAGGTGGAAGTATTATTGATTGTATTAAGTATAAAATCTTGGGGAATATTATCATTTTAATAATTGTAAGTCTCTCCTCCATAGTAAAAAACATATGATTCCAGGTATTAAAAAGATTTTGTATATTAAGAAAACAGGTATTATAATTATTACATATAATAGATTTAATATCTTTAGATAGTATTATACCTAAATAAGTTATCTGACCTGAATTGGGTACATATTTAGTAAAATCACTAATGAGAATATTTTTCGTGTATATATAGGTAGTATTTTAGTTTTTCTTCATTGAATATTAAACCAGAAATACTTTTAAAATTCATCATGTTATCAAATAGAGACTGCATAGAAGAATTAGATCCTGCTGATGTAATTAGAACATCATCTGCAAAAAGTTGAATTTTGGATGTTGTATTTTCATCTATTTCAAAACCCTCTATGTCAGTACTGTTTCTGATCAAATTAGCCCAAGGCTCAATTACTAAAGTGAATAATAGTGGAGAAAGTGGACATCCTTGTTTTGTACCTTTAAGAATGGGTATTTTTGTGAAACATATGTTCCTACCTTAATATAAGCCAACGTTCCTTTGTATAAATGCTCAATTAGATTTACAAATGCATCTGAGAAGTTTGTGCACTTCATTAAGGTAAACAGATAGTCCCAACTTACTGAATCAAATGCTGAACTTATATCAAGACTAATAAGTGTTAAATCTTTCTTTTCCTATTTGCAAAATCTATTAATGTTAAAGTTCTTCTTATATTATCAAAAGTATTTCTATTTACAATGAAGCCTGTCTGATCTATATCTATAATGCCGGGAATGATTGTCTTCAATCTATCAGCAAAGATACTCATAAACATTTTATAATCAACATTAAGTAATGAGATGGGCCGATATGAAGAACATCTAGTTGGATCTTTATTAGGTTTTAAAATTGGCGAAATAAATGTATATTGCCAAGATGGGGGGGGTTATTAACTCAGTTTGGGCCAAAATAAAAACCTTATGTATTAATGAATATGTACTTTTAGAAAGGATTTTATATATCTCTGGTATAATACCATCATTACCCGGTGCTTTGTTTGATTTAAGCTTATTTATTTGTGTAATAACCTCTGTATATGAAATACTTTTGTCCAATAGTTTAATCTGTTGTTTATTAAGTTTTTTATTCATGTTTGTGGTTATAAACTCCTTTATTTTATCTTTAGGTTCCATGTTAATGTTATTATGGTTAATTTTGTGAAAGTGATTTCTAAATTCATCTAGTATTTCTGGTATACTAGAAACATTTTTCTTTTTCCTTAGAGAAAATATTTCTTTGATATGGTTTTGTTTATTCAACCTTTTTGTTTTATTTTTAAGTCTATGTAAGTATTTGGGGCTTATTGAATAAGACAAAAACTTGTATTTCTCTAAAGTTATTTTAACTTTATGAGTTAAAATTTCTTTGTATTTCTCATTTAGTTTGTTTATTTCTTCAATAACTTTCTTGTCCATAATATTTTCTTTATTATTATGTTTATAAGTGTCTAATTTACTTTGAATATCTAACAATTCCTTATCCCAAGATTTCCTTTTATTATTATACCATCTGATACTTTGTCCATATAGATATGATTTTAAGGCATCCCAAACATAAACAATGGAGACTTCAGGGTATTATTTATGTCTAAAAATGTTTTACTTCTGAAAGTATATATTCTTTATAGTCTTTTAGTTGAGTTAAGTATGCTGGTATCCTTTTGATCTGAACATTATGAGTATTTTTTATCATGAATTCAAAACAATTGAATTATGATCAGATATAGGACATGAAATGATTTTGGAATTAATTAAATCTGTTACCATCTGGTTAGAAATAAAGACCCTATCTATTTTTGAATAAGTTTTGTATCTGTTAGAAAAAAAGGTGTATGGTAATGATTTTGAATCTATCTGATTATTAATATCATTCAAATGATAAGAATTAGCAAAATAATTTAAATGTTTTGCATTAGATGTAATTCTTCTTTTCCCTATAGTGGTAGTATCACTTTCATGTAGTATACAATTAAAGTCACCAGCTAAAATGATATCTCCTATAGAGAATGATATGATCTTATCAAGATGATGTTTCACTGTATTAATACCAATTCCAGGTATCCAATATACATTAATTAAAGTGTAAGTCTTCCCATTAATTTGTATTGTAACCATACAAAACATTCCTTTGTCATCCTGATAAGACAATGGTTTTAGGAATGGGCATACTTTTATTCCATAAAATAGCCACTCCTCTTTTTTTCTGAGTGTGCTCTGAACTAACCAATACTGTATATTTGTTTGTGGCTAGTTTATCAATATCTTTTTTCAAGAGATGGGTTTCTTGCAGGAAGACTAAGTTGACCTTATGTAAATTAATGTATCTTATTAGGCTTGCCCTTTTACATGGATTATTCAATCCATTAATGTTTAAAGAAATTCCTTTTAAAGATGTCATTTGGCATTTTTAAAATTTAAGAATCTTATGATCAAAATAACAAATAACAAGATAAGTAATGTTACATCTCCTCCTTTAGGTGTACCTTTAAATATAGCTGTATTTATTGAATCTCTTATGGGATTCTGTATAAGATTCAATTTTGTTTGTAGTGACAATGAATGTACAAAATATATTGTGGATGTCAAAACTATATACAAATAACAATGAACAAGAGAAAATAATGTAAGGATTAAACCTTGCATCCAGCCTGGAGTTATAAACTCCAACTTAGAGTAGTATTTACCACTCAAGTTAACCCCCTACCCTAAGCAGCAGTACCTCAGCTACCACCTTATCAATTTAATACTAGTTATATTTAACTGAGGTTAACAGTTTTCAGTTCAATTATCTAGCAAGGCAAGACTACACATTTGGTAAAACAGCATCATATAAACTAAAATAAACCTTTTTTTTTTTTTTTTTTTAAAAAAAACTGTTCATACTGCTATATACATCCATGTAATATAAAACACTTGTATTCAAATAGCATTCAAATAATCTTGATGTTAGAAATCAAGAGGAGAGAAAAATAAGTTCTAACATTCATTTAAATCAAAAACTTTGGCTAATATGATTCAGACATTACATATATTAAGATGCATCTATTTTCTGTCATGTAAATGCAATTAACAGCTTCCAAAAAAACCTTGAATTGCTTGTATATGAGCATTTACTCAAACTCATTATTGTCAATAGAATAAAATATTGTATTCATAGAAATTGTTATAAATCATACTGCATAGTTATGCAGATTCTCAGAAACACTTATATACATATATACATACACACACACACACACACACACACACACACACACACACACACACACACACACACACACACATATATATATATATATACACATACACACACACACATACACACACGCACACACACATATATATATATATATATATATATTTATATATATATATATATATATATATATATATATATACACACACACACACACATACATATATACATATATATATATATATATATATATATATATATATATATATATATATACACACACACACACACACACACACACACACACACACACACACACACACACACACACACACACACACACACACATATATATATATATATCTGATCTCACTGAGTTGTGTCCTTACTGAGCACCATCTTACTTGCTGTCCCTACAATAAATCTGTCTGCTTTATACAAAATAATGCACAGCAAACACATTTTAGTAACCAGATTTTACAACCATGCTATACTACTGCTTTAAAATATATCACATGACAATTTCTTCCAGTATAGAGTTATAAAATTATTTATGCTTGTCAATCAGATGAATTAAATGAGTTATAGTAATGTATATGTTTGGAACATAAGTTTTAACACAGATTATTAAGCTGCTGTTAAGTAGATTTTCAAAACACTTGAATAAATGTTTCATTTTCTATGCCTTCTAAAATAAGACATTTACTTACTACAAGAAACTGTATCATTTAAACTCATTATAACTGACATATTTTATGAATTATAACATAGATATTTAAGTAATTATATAAAATAACTCACATTTAGATGTTAAAGAGTTCATTTTCCTTCACATAGTCGCATTTGTATCATTTCTATTTCCTGGTAGAGTGTCATTGCTGAATCTGTGATGTGTCAGTGTGATATCTAGGTCAAAGGTGAGACTAGCTGCTTTCAGCTTCTCTGTGAGAATTCTGAGAGTTGAAGCTTTTGAAGTAGCTCATGGACACTGTGCATGAGACAGCCCACATCCCAGATTGTCTCTCTTAACATTTTGGCGGGAAACTTATTAAAAACTAGTGACAAACATTCATTTAGCAGTGTAAATGCATCTAAACATGACAAAACCTTCACAATGTATTTTACAGGTTATTACAGCCTCTATGTAAGTGAAATTAAGCCCAAAATTATTAATAAGTAATAAAACTCAATATTTTTGTCCCAACTCAATTTTTATGCAAATCTTATTATTTACTGTGTTTATATGATCAAAAGCATTTCTATATATTAATAAAGAAAAGAAAAAGTTAGTAGAAAGTAAAAGGGTGTAAGGCAGAAATAAAAAAATGTAAGAGAAATCTATAAGAAGTATATACAATGGAATATTACTTACTGTTTATATTAATAGAGTTAAAAATAAAACATTATTTACTATTATTTAGTTCTAATTATTATTAGTTAAAGCATGACAGATTATTTACAAACAAGCATAAGCAGTGTAATCAAGAAAGTATAATTAGGAATAGCATTTGAAGAACATATAAACTTTTTACAAGGAATAAATATGTTATTATTCTATTAATCATATTTTCATTACTCTTCTCTCCCTGCCCTCCCCCACCCTTTACCCACTACATAATCTAAATAGAATGTCATTTTTTAAACAAAGAAAAGAAGAAAAGGAGAAAAAAAAAAAGATAAAGAAAAAAATGTAACAAATTACTGACCTTACTTCTCCTTTTCAGAAAGAGAAACACGTTGAATCACAACTTGCCATTAAATCTCCAGATATTTTGACTAGTTATGAAACAAAACATTTCTTTGCACACAGAGAATAACTTTGATTAAATCTTTTTCAAAATATTTGTTGCTTCTTGGAAATGCAGGAACTATATTTAAAAAGATTAATAATGAAATAAAATGATGAGAGAAAAAAAAAACATAGAACAGATCATTTGTTTTTTAGTCTCCTCTTCTTCTCTGAAGTCTTCCACGAAGTTTCAGTTGCCAGTCTCTATAATGAAGGACTAGCCCATTCCATTTCTTCTATTTTATCCAAAATCTTATTTTTTTTGATAAACAGTAAGGCAGAGTCTAAGTCATCGAAAATTTTAGGACCATCAGGAAGGAAGATTTTAAGCTTGACAGGAAACAGAAGGTATGCTTTAAACTGTGCTTTTTTAAGCTCCCTTATTAGTGGCAGAAAAACTTTTCTTTTAGCTATTACCATGGAAGAATAGTCATTGTCAAAACGCACAGTTGTCTCATTAATCTTAACAGGAGCTTTAGCCCAAGCAGATTTAAGAACCATCTCTTTATCAAAAGATGATAGAAATCTAACTATAACTGATCTAGGATAGTTTTTGTTAGAGCTAGTATTAGCTATAGATCTATGTGCTCTTTTGATACCAAAAGAGAATGCTTCTGGTAAGTCTAAAGTTTTAGGGAGCCATGTTGTTAAAAAAGAAGTAATATTGTTACCTTCAATATTTTCTGGCAGTCCAAAAATCCTAATGTTATTGCGCCTAGATCTATTTTCCAGGTCATCCAGCTTTGTTTGTAAATGTGTATTTTGTTTCAGCAGAAACTCAGTGTTGATTTCCTCTTCTTGTATTCTATTTTCCATGTCATTCACAGCTTCTTCTATGCCTGTCATCTGGATCTTCTATTGTTGCAGGTCTATATGTAACAAGTCTATTTGTTTTGTAGTTTTTTCTATGAAGGTGTCTATTTTAGTATCCATTTTATCCATCTTAGCAGTAAGTTGCTGGATTATAATTATCAGAGACTGAAGTTCTTTCTTGATGCTGGAGTCTTGAGAATTTGTCTTACTGGAACTCATTTCTGACAGGAATATTGTTAAGATTTCCTTTCTTTTTTAGATATAGTTCAAGAACTATATAAAACAAACATATTTAGAAAGAAAATTACTTCAAAAATTAATTTTTTAAGTAATTAATTCCTGTCAGTGTAATGAAATTGGTGGAGCTGAAGAAATCTGCTGCTATCCTGTGTTCATCCTTGGCCATGCCCCCTACATTCAAGTGCTTGAAATCAATCACAAAACAATTGCAGTTCCATAAAAAAAATATTTACTTATCTTTATACCTGTATCTCTATCTATCTATCTATCTATCTATCTATCTATCTATCTATCTGTCTGTCTGTCTGTCTGTCTATCTATCTATCTATCTATCTATCTATCTATCTATCTATCTATCTATCTGTCTGTCTGTCTATCTATCTATCTATCTATCTATCTATCTATCTATCTATCTATCTATTTATCTATCTATCTATTTATCTATCTGTCTATCTGTCTATCTATCTATCTATCTATCTATCTATCTATCTATCTATCTATCTATCTGTCTGTCTGTCTATCTATCTATCTATCTATCTATCTATCTATCTATCTATTTAACTATCTATCTATCTATTTATCTATCTGTCTATCTATCTATCTATCTATCTATCTGTCTGTCTGTCTGTCTGTCTGTCTATCTATCTATCTATATATCTATCTATCTATCTATCTATCTATCTATCTATGGGTCTGGAGAGAATCATAAAGGAGGAGGTTCATTACAGTGGTTTGGTAGACAAACTTAAAAATAATTAGCCTTCAAGAAACTTGATTACGATAACTTTTTGATGGTAATCATTTGAAATCTTAGAACCTACTAGAGCGAGTTCTGAAAACATAAAGACTGCAAAACCAAAAAAAAACAGAATGACACACATTAAGTCTGAGATGGCCATTTCTCATTATAGTCCCTGTTCTCCAAGGTATTGTGATCTCAGAGTTATTATATATAAGTTTAGGGGTTGTGGGGAGCTTGGTGCCCTCACTGTGGAGTACAGGAAGGCTTGCCCCCTGCAGAAGAAAAAGGGTTATTGAGAAGAGCAATGTTCAAGATTCACTCTTCCACTGTTTCAAACTTTTTTCAGTGTGTCACCACTCAGTATGTCGAGTGGTAACATTTCAGTGGGAGGCCCTCTTAATATTTCTACTTCTTTCATATATACAGTACCATAGTGGCAGCTTTTCCCTTTAAAGAAATTAACCCAGAAACAGATACGATTGTTAGAGTTAATAAAGGACAGCTGCACACAGGGATATTAAAAGCTCAGTGCCCTAATGCAGGGAAATTTGTGGCTTTTGAGCTTGCACGGAGTCATGGGAAAGCTCTAAAAAGAATTATGTATATCACACTGAGGAATGAATTTGCAGCCATGTGAGGGACAGGATTTGTATCCTTTAGATGAGAAACTAGTTTCATATTTTGGTGTATTCTTGTCTAGAAAACTGCAAAGAAATGGATGCATTATTATTCAGTTTTCCAAAATACTTCCTATTTGCAAGTTACTGTGTCAGAACCTGCCTATGAAGAGATACTGCACTGGAGTGTAAAATAATATTGCTTTTGGCTTGAACTTTAAAAACCTTGCAGAGTAGAAATTAGAGAAGACAATTTCTATTGATTGCAGCTTGGTATAAACTGGATTTCCTCTTTTCAATATTTTCTGAACTTTAATTATTGCTAATGAACATTAGTTTCAAACTGGTAATCAGGCACAATGGCCATATTCTTGCTAAAAGTACAATATACTACACTGGTGAAGTATGTGAAAAAAATAGTATTTGTGTCCCGTGACTGCTCCAAAACATGTCAGCTTTTCTTGAGTTATATTCTCCATTGGAATCAATATGCAGAATATCAAATTACAGAACAAACCTGTGGTATGTTAAGGATCATATTAACTGACCTGCCTGCAATTGGGTCTGTGTGACAGACCAATTATTATGACTGAATCATAGAATTATCGAAGTACAAAACATCCATACCATGTGACCACACCCTTTAAACATACCTTCTTTTCCAAGGAGCTATAAGCAAGTCATAGCAAGAGGTGAGTTTATGAACTCCCATGCAATTGTATAATTCCTCCTTAAAGGAAGATGGTGTTTGAGAGGGGGTAGTTTCTGTATGACAAATCTGTATCTCCACTGTGATTTGTTTATTTGCTAGGATCAGATTACTGATTCTAGTGCTTATAAGACTGTTTTATTTGTGGAGAAATAAGAGATCTTGGACTGCTGGATCCATAATGATCAAGAAGAAATGGTACAGACTGACTCTAAGTTCTCTTCAGGACACTGAATATAGGGACAAGACCTTCAGCCTCTCTTGATAACTCAGGTTTAAGTTCCATGATCTTCTTGTCAGGAACCTTTGAGGTCTCTCTAAATAGTGGATAGGTCCTAAATGGCATTGTATTCTGAGATGGACATAAGTGCAGAATATAGAGGGGTCAGGACTTCTTTGGACATAAAAGGAAATATATTTTGTGATCAGCTGTGCCAGCCAGAGGAATGTCCTGGTCATTGTTGCAGAATGACGATAAAAGCAGAGGGAGTTATCTATTAATGTTTCCAGGTCTCATATATCTTTGGTTTGGATTTACATGTTTTCTATACTGTAAGCTGGGTAGAAGACTTGTTTACCAAATGCAAGAATATTGTGTTTTTTAGTGCTTTGTTTTAAGCCAGTTGTCAGCACACCAGCTGGTAACATGGTCAAGTTCATTTTGTAGCTTCTGGCTTCTGCGTGTTAGAAGGAGTTTCAGTAATAATATCCATTTTACAATCATCAGCAAACTTGTTTTACCAAGTTCCAGATTTTTGATTTGGGGGTCAGAGAAGTATATGTCAAACAGCAAAGGTCCTAGCATGGAATGCTGTGGTAACCCACTTGTTAATTTAATGATCTCTGAGGCCTCACCTGCTACAATAACAATGTCTGCTCTGTCCCTCAGCCAATTAGCTATTCATATAACAGCACAGGGATCAGTTTGGAGTGCATTTAGTTTGTTAATAAGGTTGGCATGTGGTATGGTATCAAATTTTTTTTTAAAGTAGAGATATGCGGTATAGATTTGCATATAAACAAATTGGTTTAATAAGGAATGGGCAGCATTTCGTCTCATTGTCAAGTTATGCTACATGGACATCATGACCACTGGCCATGGCTTGCTAATCTTAAAGAAATACATCAGATTCTTTTAACAAGCTCTATCCTTAATGAGGCCAAAGTGCTTGAATTCAAGTCTTATATGATTTTTATATCATAGTTTATTAGGATTGTTATGACTCATCCCATGGCCTTGCAGATGAGGCTCATCAGACTGCTAGATCTGTCACGGTCCACAGTGGGTCTACTCTTGTGAATGGGCTTCAGAACTGCTGTGTGTCAAACCACAGGAACAGAGCCAGTGGATAAACTCAGGATAAATAGTTGCAGGAGATAGCCTGCCACGTTTCATGCTGTTCAGCTGGCAGCCTTATTTGTTTTCAGGGTCTATACAGGATGTACTTTTTGCTTTGGAAAATACATTTAACTTATTATTTTGTAACGTTAGCAGGTTATAGATCCTTAGATATATGTCAGTTTGTTACAGATGTCTCTAGGGTGAAGTTAGCACAGATTATTTGTCAGTATATTTGTGATATCCACTAGATCAGAGGAGATAGTGCCATTTTAGATAAGTTCAGACCAATCTTGGGTTTTATTTATAAACTTCCTGACAAAAAGAAAGAAAGATTTATAATCATCCTTAGCTTTGATGCTAGCCTAAGTTCATTAGAAGCGTTAGTTTTTCTGTAAATTTTTTTCTGCATGTTGGATAACCTTTTGATATTAACGGAGGGCCTATAGTTTTTGTCTTATAGTCTAATAAGCTTTTTCTGTTGCTGTATTCTTTATTGATGCATGTGGATCACCATGCCATTGTTGTTTTTCTTTTCACTTTTTGCTTAGTTTTGGTGAGGATTAACAGATTTATGCTGTTTACTAGATGATCAAAGAATTTACAGATATAACTACTAGTCATGAGTACATTTTTTTTTGGGGGGGTGCAGTTATTTCAATTTACAGCATTCATAATGGCATTGTAAGAAATTTTTGCATAAAGTATTTGAATATTGTGAAATTTGCCCTAGCTGGTTTAGGGAATTTGAAAGAGAAGTTTGCTAATTTGTAGTCTGACTTGACTGGTGATAGGTATACCTGTGGAATTGTGTATATAGCTGACACATTTGTAAGGACCAGGTTATGAATATGTTGATCTCTAGGTGGCTTTTTCACTAATTGATCCAGGGAATTCTTGTTTATGAAATTAAAGAATTTTGAAGCACAGCCTACATTTGAGGTATTACTCTCCCATTTTATCAACCTGGTAATTAAAATTTCCTAGAATTATTGTTTTTTTTGTGTAAATGAAGTTCATCCAACTTATTTAAGAACTGGGCATGTTTTTGGGGGGTCACCGTAATGGTCCTATAACATGTTATCATCTGATAGTGGTTTTTATGTAGGCTGAGTTAAATAACATTGTTTGTTTTGTGTTTTTCTGGGAATCTTTCTTGAGATAATATGGTCTTTAACAAACACAGATACCCCACCACAGTTTCCATTGTGCCTAAACCAATGTAGGTGCAAAACCCTGGTATAGAGAGGATACTTTCTGTAGTTTTAGACTAAGTTTTAGTAATAATACACACATGAATGTGCTCCAAATGCAGCAAGACTTATTTCCACACTGATGTTGACTGGTGCTTTGTTAGATTTTTTTGGACTGGAAGATCCATTAGCTGGACTCTGCCTAAATAATGCACTGTAAGGGCAGCAAAAACTTTAGGTAGTATTCAGAAGGCTTGGACAGAGAGGATCCAGCCATCCTTGGTCATTCCATGCTGATGCAGATTGTAACCCCCCCCCCCTCAAATGCCACCAATTGCTGGGCCAGCTGTTGAAATCAATTATTTTTCCTTGTACCTTGCCATAATTCTTGGTGAAGGCAGGATTTTGCTTAATACCAGAGATTTGTGAAATGTATGAAGAGTTCAAAAATGCCTCTATCCATTACCCTTAAGGCGTTGTGTTCCTGGTTATTTACACCCGCATAGACCACCACCATGTCATAGTCATATTTGTTCATCTTAAGGGTCTTGAGGGCCATTGAAATGTTAGAGCTCATGGGACTGCAAAGACAACTCACCATCATACTGTTTTTAACCAGCCATTTGAGGATAGAGTCTGTGTGTCTTATGATGGAGTCACCATTCACCAGTACATAGTTGTTAGTGGTGGGCTTAAGAATACTTGGTTTGGAGAGATGTTTTCTAGTGATCCTCAATTGTGAATGTAGCAGTATATGTTGAAATACTTAATTTCTGCCAAGACCTGCTGTGGGATTCAATAAACTCCATGTAGGTTCCACTCAGAGCCTACATGGAATGTATTCACATACACAATACTTTGCATCATCCTGCATCTCCCAATCTTGCACAATGAATATTAATGATCTGCGGTGCACATAGGCAAGGTTGTACAACTCACCTGGTGTTATTGGCCGCAAAACCTGTATACTGAGTGCCGATCATTCCCGGACAAAGGGCAAACATGCATTTCCTGAAGGATATAAAGTATGGAACAGAAATGTATATGTCATTATATATTGACTGTATTCTTCAGTGGTTTCACAATAAACCACCACCACCCATTTTACATGGAACAGGCCAAATATAGGATGCAAATATCTGAATATTCTGCAAAACTGTGGACAGTCGGCCTTTTGTGTTTTAATTATTTTTTTTATCCTTTTTTTACAGTGTTTGTGGGATGTGCCACTTGGCATAAACATGTTAAGGTATGCTCAGCTGGTTTGTGCAAAGTGCAGCAGTGCACAAGCTGGTGGAATGGACCACTCAGATGGTAGACAGGACCCAGACATCCACATATATGAACAAGATACAGTCAGTTAATAATACTTGGCATTGAGCAACCATGGTAACCGGTGTTGCTCTATGATTAACAGCGAGAACCTTACAATAACTACTAAGATAGCAGATATCCTCTCGCTAATCTCATGGCAACAGGTGTTAAGTGTAAGGGTGGAGTGCAGATGGTACAGGGTTCTAGTACAGGGTATGCAAGTTTTGTTTTACTATTGTGAGATTGCAGATTATAGCAGTGAACTGCAAGATACACAACTGTTTTTTTAACCTTCTGGTTGTAATAGCTGCAAGCACAGGAGAAATTTGACTAGCTCAGTTACAGAAATGCATATATGCCTAATTAGCTACAAATTTCATTGTTTTCCACTGTTGTGTATCACTTAGTATTACACAAACATGGTGCCCGGCATTGCCACCCTCGCCTACTGTGCCTTACAGTGGTAAGCGATGTGCAACATTTTCAAATGTTGCATATCCAAAATGTGTGTGAGACATGCAATAGGTGGGAAACAGCAGCATATAAACTGCAATTGGTGGGAAAGTTGATTAGACATTGAGCTTGAACTATTGCAGGCATGTCTGGAGTTGCTGGAGATGGTGTGTGCTTCTGAGCGCAGTGTTAAGATTTTTGTTGGAATCCTAGTTAGAGAGCATGGACCTAGGTTGCTGCAGCAAGACTATTCCTGCTCAGAATTATAAAGCTGAAGCCTGGAATAGTTTTGCCAGGGCTTTAACCAGTGCAACAGGTATCCCCCACACAGGTGAGCAATACAGACATCATTCTGATTACCTCTGGAGGAGGAAGTGGGGTACCCTCAACCTTTAGACTGGGGAATATTGAGCAGGGGACACCCCACAGATGTGTAGGTATAAATTTCAGTGAATAATTGTAAAAGTTAAAAGTTGAATATAGTCAAGACTGGTATTCATAATGGTGTTCTGATCTGTTTTTTTTTCCACAGTTGCTGAGGAGAGAGTCTCGATTGTTCGATCCCATGCCACATATCTAGTAAGGATGCAAGAAGCACATGGTATGTATGCATCAAAACAGTACTGTCTAAATAGTATTTTAATAATAATAATTTGTGTAGTAATTTTGTAGCATTAAAAGTTAAGGACCGCTTAGTTGGGATTTAACAGAGTTGTATCAAATTGAGCATGCATATCTCAACTGTAAAAGAAACTATGCATGCCATAGTCTGTAGCAGAAAAGCACTGGTGCCATATTCTCAAATAACAGTAGGCATGCATCTCTAAATTGTAAAAAGAAAAGTATGCATTCAGTAGTCTGTAGGACAAAAGAACAGTACAGTATTTTAGCGTAGTCATCAGTTATGGGTTCAAAACTACACTTCCCAAATATACAATACTGTTACGTTTTCATCATTATTGGAAAGTGATTTCATATCTCTATACCAGTGGCACAAATGACCATCTGTAATCAGTAATCAGTATAATCCGGACATGCATATGTATGAAATTGTGCATGCATATCCCAACTGTAAAATATACTATGCATGCCTTAGTCTGTAGCAGACAATAATGGTGCCATATTCTCAAATAACAGTGGGCACACTAAAAGGAAAAATATGCATGCTGCAGTCTGTAGGACAAAAGAACAGTACTATATTTTAGAGTAGTCATCAATTGTGGGTTCAAAACCCATACTTCCAAAATAAACGATATATGTTTTCATCATTATTGGAATGCAACTTCATACCTGTATACCAGTAGCACAAATGACCTTCCATTTTTATCATAGGTGATCATGACAGTAGGAGTGTGGGCTCTGTGCCACCTGATGTCATTGTCTCATTAGACATTGATGATGATGGAGGTGAAACTGAGGCACAGTTGGGGAGTGCACAGGTTGAATCTGACACAGAGGGAGACAAGAAGTTGGGGGGCCTGCATGATATGGGTGTGTAGGCTTGTGCAAGTCTCAAAAAATCAGCAACCCATGAAATTGTAGAGGTAACTGTGGAATACACACTTCTGCTTTTCTGTGCGCACACACACACACACACACACACACACACACACACACACACACACACACACACACACACACACACACACACACTGCAGTGAGACTAGAACCCTTATCTATCCAAGTACACAGACTACAGAACACAGTACTTATCACATGCTCCATGGAAGAAGTCTAATTTCATTAGGACTGCAGGTGAACTTATAGTAGATGACATTGATGGGCCATGTGGGAGACAAGAGTTTGGGAGGCCTGCATAGGTATATTGTTTCATAGTGTTATCTGAGGCTTGTAGCCTAGTAGCAGTAGGCTGTTTGGAAGCCTAGCTGTGTACCAACACAAGTACCCTGACTGAGTATACTTGTCTGTTTGTGTTTTGCAGAGCAGGACTGTGAGCACCACCAAGTGGCCCTATACTTGAGTGAGCACACATTATGTATAACACTTTGTATTGGGGTTGATATATGTGTGTGTAGAAAAATAATGAGACCCCAGGGTCATACTGCTTGTTTGTGGTGTTTTGGGAGGAACAAATGGATGTATTGTAAATAACATATACTATTATTATTGTCATAACATAGATTGTTATATTACTCATAATAATATATATTATATATTATATTATATATTGTTATATTATATTATATGATATCAATTATATTACATTATATATTATATTACATTATATTATACCATATTATATTGCACCCTTAGTTTGCAATGTTTCCACATGTAGTTATATATCATAGAAAGGAAATGGACAATTTTTTGTGTCATTCGGCTTTTCCCGGTTAGGGGTCGCCACAGCGGAACTCCGGTCCGCTAATGATTGGCAGTTGATTTTTACATACCGGCTTGCCAGGCCTGATGCACAACCTTCAATGAAGGTACGCCTATTCACGCATGTCTCCACGCAAAAGACACTCTAGCTGAGAATAGAACCGGACAGCGTCTTACTGTGAGGCGACAAAGCTACCGCAGCACCACCACCGCGTCTAGAAAGGAAAGGGACAATAAACAGCAATAATACAATATCATATATATCATTCCATAGGGCAAAAAGCATTGGATTTACAAGATGGTTAACAAAGTGTACACACATGCAAGCTAGGCCTGTTTGCTTGCAGGAAAGCAGTGCGCAAACATGAGATGCATTGCTAATGCTTGCTACTATACTCCTACCCCATCTGTACTCTAGGCTGGTTTTTCGCTATGACTAAGAACATTAATTGAATGTATCTGTTTTCTAGGAAATTTGTTTTCCCCTGTTTCTGCAATTATGCGCATTGTGCAAACATGATAAACTTAGCCAACTGTTTTTTCAGGATGCGGCACATCGCTCAAAACTGGAATTAAAAGAAGACAAATAGGAAAAGATACTAAAACTAAGGAACACATGCACAAAATTGTGCAAGTACAGTAAAACATGATAGTACACATCATAAATTTCTACATATGTTAGTATTTGAACCCATACAGCAACACAGCTTCAGAAAACAGGAGGGATGCCTCAATCCTCTTGGCCACACAAACAGCTTTGTATCAGTGAAATGGAAAGTCATTCTTCATACAACCAACTACATCAGAATGCACACTGCTATCAAACCATCAGCTGTGATTTGTACATTTGCTTCTCTTTACTATATTTGTACATAGAGCAGTTAGTGATCATACAACCTGTCATAATTATGTTTACAACTATAGAGGTACAGCTCTGTGTTACCTTTTTGTGTTTCTTGATCATTCATCAGTTATCTAATGCATGCAGTTTGCAAGCCATTCTATATCATTGGCCTTTACACGTGAGTGGATATTAACTGGGAATAATATGATATGCATTTGCCAACAGATGAAATCCAGGTTGAATGACACAAACACACATATACTGGTCTTTTGGGGGGTAGCATAGCTGAGTTACTGTTATGGCAGGAACAAGGGTACACGCCTCTTTTTTTGGGGGGGCAAAACTCAGTTACTGTTATGACACAAACAAGTCTGAAGTCTGAAACTGTGATGTGTATCATGACTTTCTAGCTTCTTTTTTCATTGATTTACCAGTAAAATTATATGGTGCTAAACTGAGACCACGCAGGGAACATTAGAATTCTTCAGAGGTATGACTGTGTGAATCTTTAATGTCTGAGGCCTACTAATTACTAATGGACAAATATATAAGTGTATGGTGTCACATGTTAAGGTACTTTCTTTACAAATCCACCACTATTTACTTGCTTACTGTACCAAGTTAGGAAATACAATGATATGTCATAACATTATTAAAGAATACACTCTAGGTTCAGGACGTACCTTGCAAATGCAGCAGTTAACACACCTTTAGTTCAGGGCTGACTCTGTCTGATGCTAGCAGTACACAACCAGTACATGGGGAAGTAAAGGTTCTGTGAGTTGACTCACATCAATTTTACTATATATATATATATATATATATATATATATATATATATATATATATATATATATATATATATATACATATCTCTCTCTCTCTCTCTCTCTCTCTATATATATATATATATATATATCTATATCTATATATATATATGGGATCTGTACAGATGCTCGACTGCGGTGGTGGTGCTGCGGTAGCATTGTCACCTCACAGTAAGACATTGTCCTGTTCAATTCTCAGCTAGAGCATCTTCTGTGTGGAGACATGCGTGAATGGGCGTACCTTCGTTGAAGGTTGTGCATCAGGGCTGGCAACTCGGCACGTAAAAATCTACTGCCAATCATTAGCGGACCGGAGTTATGCTGTGGAGACCCCTAACCGGGAAAAGCTGAAAGACACAAAACAACAACAGATGCTCGACTGCATCTTTCATCGAATCCTAATTTGTCGAGCATACTTGCACGAAAGTGCTGTTCACCGAAGCAGTACTTTTGCGTAAGTATGCTTGTTGTTCCGGTCATACTACGGTGCGGTAAGGGAAAATTCCCTTTTCCCCATTGTAGTGTGACCTCGGAGTGAGAATATTAAAGTGGGGGGGGGGTGCAGGGGGCTTGCCCCCCTGCATTCAAGTAGATTTTGTGTTTTTTTTTAACATACTTTAACGAAAGTGCTTTTTTGATGAACACCCTTTCGTTAAAATGTGTTCGGTGGTAATGAATTTGGGATTTTGATCTTTTGATCAAAAGTCTTAGATCTATATATATATATATATATATATATATATATATATATATATATATATATATATATATGTGACTAGGAGAAAGATATTAGGTCCCTAGGTGGTCTGTGAATGTGCTATGCATTGTCTTTTAGCTAAAGCAAAGCATACTGAGCAGTTCTAAGTCTACCTACAGGGACAGCAGTAAGGGGTTCCTCCTCCGAATCCTCCTCTGACTGTAGCTGTGGTGACCTAGGTGTTGGTGGGGAGATATGTGTCCCTTCCCCTTGCTGATCTTGTTGCAGTTATTTCCACAGGATCAGACTGTGGAGCATAGCACATACTGTGAATATTCATGTACATGTGCATGGATTATACTGCAGAGCTCCACCACATATATCTAGGCACCAGAGCCGTGACTTCAGAAGCCCAAACACATGCTCTATGATGCTTCTCGTTTGATCATGTGCCTCATTATGGCTTTCTTCCATGGGTGTGTATGTACACTTCTGATGAATGTGATCAGTCACGGATCCAGGGTATAGCCAGCATTCCCCAGTAAATGTCTCCTCTAGCAAACATCTGGTACAGCTGTGATATGTGCCAGATATGGGAGTTATGATAACTGCCATGGTTGCCAGCACAGGCATTCATGATAATCCCCTGGGCATTGCACATGACTTGGCAGTTGATGGAGCGGTATCACTTGTGGTTAATGTAGATTCTACCCTGCTCACCAGATGGTGCATTAATGTGTATATGAGTGCAGTCTATGGCACCCAGTACTTCAGGGTAGTGCACTACATGATAAAACAGTTCCATGTTGCTGGCCTTCTCGTCAGAGGTACAGGGAAAAATATGTGCTCACTGGCATGTATGAGCATAGCATCCAGAAATTGGTGGAAGATCCTGGAGGCTGATACCTGTGATACACACATCATGTCCCCAGTTGGTCTTTGAAAGGTTCCAGTAGCTAATATTCTAAGGGCTACACATACCTTAGTTTCCACTGGGATGGGTTACCCTCGGTTGGCTCTAGCTCTGAGTTGAGGGTGACAGAGCTCACAGAGTTCTTGCAATGGTCCCTGTCCACCCTGTAGCTCTCTACAATCTGCAGCTCATGTAGCTCCTGTAAAGTTACCCTGGGCCTGAACACTCTTCTCCTTCTCAGCCTAGGCCTGTTGTCAGTAGCACCAGCAGCACTGGCTTCAGCCTGTAGCACATGCAGAAGTCCAGTAGTTGCAGCAGCCCCTAGCATCACGTCAGTTAAAATTTCTTTGTCTCTAGTCCAATGGTATTGAAGGATAAAGGAAAAACTAGGATGTAGGCTACATGGCTACTTTATACATTGTTGAATAGCTCCACCATGTTGGATTGGTTGATTAATATGCAACTCACCTGTTTATGCTATAACTTGTATCTATTAAAGACACCTGTCACTTGCTCATTAGTGATTTATGTGCAGTTATGTGCACCTCTGCACACCTTTGCATAAATAAGGTAAGCATAAAGCAAAATTGATATTTCCTCCATTCTGGGGATATCGCACAAACATAGACCATAAAAGTGAAGGAAATGTTGCACACCCTGAAGTTGAACCCAGGACCATCTATATTCCAGCCCTAACACATACAGGTGCTGCCACAGGAATAGTTATATAACACATAGAAACCTGCAATTCATTTCTTTGTTTGTCGTGGTTGAGCTAAATGCCGCATCACACAAGCAAAGACAAAACTTAAATAATACATTTTAAATTAATGTAGACAGATGTAATATATTTTAACAATCAATAAAGAGGATGACACATAACTTAGGAATTGTGCATTGCTTGCATGCACAGTCACCCTTCATAGCCCTACATGTTCACCTCTGGAAGTGTAACACCCCCCCGATGTCAGCATTCACTGTTACCATGCATTCAACAAGAACACTGTGGAAGTGGCTACACAAAGTGAGCATTCCTACATGGTTACTCTTTTTTGTGAGTCAACAATTCTAATGGGTTTTGACCACATTTGCATCTTCACCATACTGACAGCCTGGAATCTACATGGTTAGTAACCATGTGGACAGGGAAACTGCATGGAAGCCCAGCACTGTAACAGATAAATACTGTCATTCATCAGCTACATCCTGCATAAGCTTACATTACAGTATAATACTCTGTTTCATGGATATTTACAAATTTTAGCAGTCTGCATTACCTACAAGTATGTTCTTCATTTTGGGGTGTGGGAGCGAAGCTGCATTTATGTCATAGCACTTAAAGTGACATTATTATGATTGTTACACTGATTTTCTAGCATCCACAGTGTGTAATTAGGTCAACATATGTATGGTGTTACATGCTAAGGCCAGTTCAGTACAAATGCAAGAGCTTTTACTTGCTCTTGTTTCTGTGTAGACTCATTTCCGTGGCTGTATTCTGAACGTTTTGGAATACACAGTTGACACGAGCATGGAATTTACACAGTTGCTTTACGGTTTGTTGAATCGCCCCACCATGTTGATTTGCTTCATTAGCATAAAATTCAGCTACTTATGTTGTAATTTGTATTGCATAAAATTTTCTGTATTTGCACTTGAATGAGTGCCACTGCACGGCACTACGCGGAGTTTACTGAATCTAAAAGTTTTCAGGCCCATGTACACATTGCGGCACAACGTGCACATGATAAATATTATTGTGTAAACTTTATTGAATCCACCTGTTGGTTATCTCTTTTCTTGTAGTCTTAGGAAGTGACTTTTTACAACATTCTCATATGACTACTTTCCATGTATTTGTAAGAAATACAATTGGAGGTTTTGTATTCACAGACTGAGATATTTTTGAGAGAGCCTCCATCATAGATAAATATTTGCATCTCTCACAAGCAGTTTGTGATGGGATAAATAGTAGTTCATTGTCCATGAACTTTAAGAAGTTGCTACACTGCATCAGTCGTAGAAAAATGGTAGAAAATGAAGAAACTAATTGAGGTTTGGTAAATTTGAATAAGACTTCAGTGTCTTCTACTTTAACCGTTCAAATCTCTACCACTGCCTTTCAAGCGAGATGTGCAGCAATGCAGCAACATCTGTTCAGTCTTCAGGACAGGTGTACAGTCTCTGACACAGATTTTATCTAACTTTAAGAGATTCTCTCAAAGAGATGTTCTGCAGATCAATATTTCTAAACTCCCAGCAGCAGGGTTATGCTTTGGTAAACCAGCTGTCCACCTCCCTTGGAGTGGAGAGGTCCAGTACAACCGGAGAAAGCTTGAATCAGAGGGTGATATGGAGATTCAAGTATTTACTTTTGATAGGTATGAAGCTAGGGAGAACTGCATCAGGCAGAATGGGTCACAATTCTTTTGGGTTACAATTCTGTTATCTCACCTAACTGGATAGGCATTAAAATGTATATTGATCTGGAAGACTCAGATGTATGTGACTATCAGAAACTGAAAAAAAGAGATTTTTGCAAAGATTGGATGTTCACATGAAACACAGTGCCATATGTTTCATAACAGGACATTTTGTTTTGTGTGCACAGCACAATAAGATCACAAATTGCAAACTTTTTGCATACTTTGAAACTGCGTTGAGTTTGGAGATTTTGGCTGTGGATAAATTTAAGAGGGTAATCTTAGGTAATTTAAGAAAGTAGAGAGCCCAGAGTGACCATAAGTCATCTGAACAGGCTGATGTGGGTCTATATTAGAACATCAAATGTTTAATAGTTCAAATCACTAAAAATCGACCTTTAATGACTGAACTATTACAACATCGAATGTTCTTAAAAAAAAATTAAAAAAACAAAAAGAAAAACGAAAGGGTGTAGTTAGGGGGGCAAGCCCCCTGCACCCCACACCCCCGCTACTTAAATATACCAACTCTGAGACTGTACTACATTGAAGTAAATGGAAATCTCCCCTTACGAAGATTTCCATTTACACGTTCGATATTCTAAGTGTTCACTATTGTCGTGTCGACAATATCAGATTTGATATTGTCGGCGTTCGACAATGTTATATAGACCCGGCTGATGCTATAGTACAGTGTTAGTTATTATCTGAAGGTGTAGAGTCTAAGTCAAACTTGTGTGCATAAGGGACAGTAATTAGACTTCGACTAAATATCTTTACCTGCAACAAAATACAAATGTCCTGATGTGAACCAGTTGTTTCTAAATCCTACAGAAAATGACTCATAGGGAGACACTGTACAAATAAAAATAGAGCAATTTGCCTGTAAAACTGGAAATAGTAGTCATGTCTAATAAATAAAGTGTACCAACGTTTAACTTATGCAATTTACTACTGTAATAGAAGGAAAAGCATTAGCTGGGTTGTTGGACTCAGGAACCATGATTACACCGCTTAAAAATTAATATATATACAAGCATAAAACAATTGGCAAGCAGAAAATGTAAGTGATAGGTGTACATGGATGCAAGGAGAAACACCCAGTAACCCGGTAAGCAGAAATTTTGACTCTTTGGGTAAAGTTTTGCATTCTCTAGCTTCGATGCCTAATTCACTATGTAATCATTCACTAAATGTTCCCCGGTGTAAAAATTATGGAAGTTATGGGGGACCATTTCAGCCAACTATACTGGCAGAAATAGCACCAGCAAATACAAAAATAGAGGAATAAAAGATACAAAAGGAGCTGAAACCTCAGCTATGTATGGAAAGGTTAGATAAATGTACTAGCAAGTCATGTGAAAAGACTTCAATTAAAATACTGAAAGAAAGTGATAAAAGAATTCAGCATAGAGATTAATTTGTAACTAGTTATGGGTATTAAGGGAAATAAGAACAGAAACTAATGAGTGGACCTCTTGGTCTCATACTGACAGAAATGAAAAAGAAGTTGAATACAGATGTAAGCATCTGTCTAGTGAGAGTCAGACATACACAGAAGACAAACTCTATGAAAAGGGCAGGCAGGGGAAGAGAAAGTGAAAGAGAAACGTCCAGAACCCGAGGTGGAAGAAATGTTTATGTGTTGCCCTTTATGAAGATGAACAAATGAAAAGGAAAGGCCTGCACCTGGATCCATAGGAGACGTGACCACTATTTCCATTTCACAGTAAAATGCTGTGGATGATAATGGTTTAGTTGACTTTCAGATAAGTCATGTTAATTTCAAGAAGCTTAATAGAAGGACAATTCTCTTAAGGTGAGTCAAAAGAATAGAACTAGGTCAAATACTTGGAGCTAAGAAAGTCACAGCTATATAGACAAGGAACAGATGCTTAACTCATTGGGCCAGATTCACAAAGGCTTGCATGGAGTCTAAGAGTAGAGTAAGACTCCATCCAGCCAACATGTCTGCCAAGCGATCAAGGAACAGCCGGCAGGGGCGTGCAAGAGAGCTCCTAAAACGACTCTTGCACGGACAGTGTTAGTTTATGCAAATTACCTCATTTGCTGCTGAAAGCTATGCAAATGAGGTAAATTTGCGATCCAGGAAACACTAACCTGTCCGAGTAAGAGTAGTGTTATTTGCAGAAATGTACTCAGTTGGCAACTGAGTACCGTTCTGCAAATAGCAAAACGGAGCTATGACAGCTCCAAATAAAGGATGCATCCAGTTGAGGAAGCATGCCAGTGACCAAATATATGGCCATTGGCATTTCTATCCGTTGCAAAATAATAAAAAAATATTTTTTTTTTCTTCGATTTCCAATGCGCAAATGTGCGGCGCTCTAAAAACCCTAAAAACAAAAAATAAAAGCCACAAATAGGTATTTTATTCACAATATTCATCTGCCATGCAGGTGAATGGCAGGCTGAAGACAACATGGCTACTGAGTAGTGGTTGCTAAGGGGGAAAGCTCAGTCTGAGAGATGTAACCGAGCATTAGTAGGAAATCCTATGCAAATGAGTATAAGGATAGTGAATCCCAAATTTCCCTGCCATGTGAACCATGTCCCTAGAGTGTAAGAGTAGGATTAGGGGAGTAACAGAGTAGAAGATAGGTGACATCATGAGAGGGGTATGTATCAAAGACTGTAAGCTTATCAGAGCAGAGTGGCATGTGTTTGCTGTGAGTTACTCAGGACTGGAAGAGGCGTGTCTACAGTTGTTTGAACTGAAACCCACAAACTGAAGGTGTACGCCGTGGCTATCACTAAAGTTTCTTGCAAAAATCTTACACTGTGTGCACGCATGTGCGCACCTGTAAACCTGTCTAAGCCTGTGTGTGCATGTGTGTGTGCGTCTGTGTTAGCCTGTGTAAGGCTGTCTAAGCCTGTATGCATGAATGTGCACCCACCTAAGCCCGTGTAAGCCTGTGTAAGCCTGTGTGCGCACGTGTGTGCGTGTGTGCACGTGTTTGCGCTTGTTAACGCGGCACTGCCCTCTGTGGAAACAGAAATGGGAAAAGGAAGGAAAGGAAGTAGTAGGAAGTTAACCAAGGAGAACTAGCAGAGCTGCCAGGTGAAATCAATCAGAATCAGCCAATTACACAGGCAGTACACTAGCCCAGCCCAGCCCAGCACTTAAAATTCTGCAAACAACATTCCCCCATGTTTTTCTCAGAAACACTGCAACACTGCAGTCTACTAAGAGAAGTGGAAACTTAAAAAGCTTAACTGAGACAAAAAAATGTTAGGGGCTGCCATTGCTATTATAAGGCAACATGTGCAAGATGCTGAGGGTGGTGCCATTATGAATGCTGCTGAGCAACCCACAGTGAGGAGACCGAGATGAGTGTACAGACCCAGGGTAACCTACCAGGGACTACATGAGCTGGAGATAGTGGAGCGCTATAGAGTGGACAGAGAGCTCCTGCAGCAAATTGTTGAGCTGTGCAGGCCACGCCTTACACACAGAACCAACAGAGGGGAACCCATCCCAGTGGAAACCAAGGTATGTGTTGGCCTAAGAATACTAGCAACAGGTACCTTCCAAAGACTAGCTGGTGATATGATGGGGATTTCACAGGCATCAGCATCCAGGGTACCGCACCAGTTCCTGAATGCCATGTCAGCACATGTCAGTGATCATGTATATTTCCCCAATTCCCATGAGGTATTGGCTAGCAACATGCGTCTCTTCCATCAAATAGCGGAATACCCTGGGGTAGTGGGTGCAATTGACTGCACGCACATACACATCAAAGCACCAGCCGGTGAGCGGGGTAGGGCCTACATCAACCGCAAGGGCTTCCACTCCATCAACTGCCAGGTCGTGTGTGATGCCCGGGGCATAATACTGAATGTGTGTGCTGGCTGCCCTGGAAGCTACCACAATTCCCATATCTGGCATCTGTCGCAGCTGTACCAGACATTTGCCAATGGGGACATCCCTGACGGTCACCTAGTGGGGGATGCTGGATACGTACTGGAGCCATGGCTGATGACACCCATCAGAAATGTACACACACCTGAACAAGAACTCCATAATGAGGCACATGCACAAACATGAAATGTAATTGAGCGTGTGTTTGGGATGCTCAAGTCACGGTTCCGTTGCCTGAACATATCTGGTGGAGCCTTGCAGTACTCACCAACTACATGTACCCAAATTGTCATGGTATGTTCCATGCTACACAATATGATCCTGTAAAAACAGCTGCAGCAGGAACAGCATCGGGCAGGGCCAAACAGCCCCCCACCATTGCCAACAGCATGACTCGGAGGAGGAATAACTTGAGCCTGCCCCAGTAGGCAGAAGGAGGCGTGCCCAGTATGCCTTGGCCTTGGCAAAGAGGCAACGCATAGCACATACACTGGCTCAGTAGGAACCCTGGAAATGATACCTCCCTCTGACTCGCACATAAAATAATAAGGATGCCTAACTTGACAGTACCTGTTTCCAAACATGTATAGGGAGTGTAGTATGTGCATCCGACATAGGCAGCCCTGCAGCACCACCTGAGGCATGATTGCCATGTTTTAAGCAATATAAAGCAGTGCTAAGCAGCTTTTACCAATATCTAGTATATGTAAACAAAATTGCTCGTGCCAACTAGTGCAACGTCGGGCAACGTTGAGCAATGTTGGGCCAAGTCAGTTAAACATGCTCATATCTGCTTTACTGTTCCTTAAGCAGTCTGGTCTGCCCAGCATGAAAATAAAAAGCAATGACAGGGCTTGAACCCAGGATACTGTGCACTATAGTCACAGTACTGAACCACTAAGCCATGATAGAATTTCAGTGGCGCAGACACAGCAGAACAATTGTACACTAATGCAAACACAAAGAAATGCAGTATCATGCCCCTAAAGAGGCAAATGGGTAACCTCCCCCACACACCTATGCAGACAGAGAACATCAGGCTAGGTGGTGTGATGTGGGTTGTGTAGGTTATGAAGTCGCAGTGTAATATACGTGACATTGGACGCTAACATCTGTAGTACAGTAGTATGCGTCAAGCCACTACGATAGGCAACAGTACAGTCTGAAATGGTGTCCTGTACATAGCAGTACAGGTATAGCAAATGTGTATAAGTGTCAGGTGAAACCCACATCCTATGTATACCCACAGTAACAATCAGGTGTGCCCCCGGGTAGAAATGTACAAAGAATAGCTGTCCCCCCTGTATGTAGAAATGTTGATAAGTCTATGCAAAGTGTCGCATGGAAGCCCTGCAGGCATAGCATGATCCCTGTTGATCTATGACACAAGGTGAGCCCTGCTGTAAAAATACAACTTGATTTTCCATACACATATAGTATAAATGTCTATACTGGGCGTGCTCACACACTCCAACAAATGTAGTGGATTCCATTCAGCATCCCACTGAAATGTCATACTGGGTATGCTCACACACTTAGCCTAAATATGGATGTGATATTAAGGGATCTATGGACAAATGTGGATAGTCATCTCTACTTCCAGAAACACATTCACAAAGTGGTTGGAAATTCATGCTATGTGTTCACACAAACTGCCAAGGTCTGTGCATGTAGGTCAAAGGAGGTTCCCACTACTCAGCAGTCATCAGACCTGTCAGAGAGTACCACAACACACATGGGATGCATCCGACTAGGCATATTCAGCAGCTAAAAAGACCAATGAAGTACCTCAACAAGAGGATTACTGGCCTCAAATAGTCTCCCCATGCAACAAGACTGAATGTAACCCAATTTGTACTCTGTTGCATACTGTCTACTCAGGAGATCTCTGCCCAACAGACAGGTTCATGTCATGGTTACACTCAGATCTGTTCTGAGTTACAGCTCAATGGCAGTAAATGTACAGAGCCAACTGATATTGCCAACATCCTGGCAGATAGGATCACTGTTAACTTTACCCCCCTCTCACCCATGAAAGAGCACATCTCCATGATGGAAGACTGCAAAGTTGCTGTCATCACAGCCACACAGGTAATAAACACTCTCCAAAGCCAGTATCACAGCAGCCATGGGACCAGATAACTTCCCAGGCTGTGTAGTATCTACTTAATAATCCAAGGACAATTTCTGAAGACAAATAGCCAAGGAATGTAAGAATAACAACCACAAAGCCTTCGGTAGCTATACCAGACATGTAGGTGTAAACTTCCAAATATGCTGTCAGCTACTGAAAAAAAGAAAGAAATACACCAAACCAACTTTCATTGCCCACATCCAGGGGGACAAGTTCAGTGTAAACTCCCCCCCATCACCCCCAAAAGGGCCTATGTCCATCACAGAAGGATGCAGAGCCCCAGACGTCATGGACATGCAGGTAAACACAGCCCTCACCAAAGCTAAGAACACAGCATCACTGTGACTGGATGGTGTCCCAGGCTGTGTCTTACACTAGTCCTATGAAGAACTAGGCCCTCACCTACATTCACTGTCCAGACACAAGCGTACCACAGGCTATGTACCCAAAGAATGGCATACACAAACAGTCATCCAGCTCCACAAAGGGGGTGCCACAACAGAACATGGACACCATTGTCAATATGTCTACTCAGCCTGGTCTACAGAGCTATTGAGCAAATTGTCATGGAACCCATAAACAGAGACATTGGAGACCTCCAGACACTGGACTCTCCACAACTTCACCTTGTTAATGTCAGATCCGGGCTCCTAAACCTAGTTGACTTATTTCAAACAGTTACCAAGGACATAGATGGAGGTGAAAGTAGTCCACACAGCCCACCCGGACCTCACGAAGGACTTTCCACACCATTCCATACTCTGTCATCATGGACAAGCGTACCAGCTGGAACATTAACAGCTATGTCACAGGATGGGTGGCCAGGTGGTTCACAGATCAAACACACATGTTCAGAGTTGCTGGTGCCATGTCCAACTCTCAGCTAGTCACAAATGGCATCCCACAGGTCTTGGTCCTGGGACCCCCACCTGTTCAGTGGATACTGCTTAGAGGTACAGGCAAGCACAGGTGTATGGCTGAATAGGTCTGTAGATGAATGGTAACTGTGGTCCATAATCGACTGTACGGCTAACACAGACATCCTCCAGAAGTGTCTTACAGAGACAGATACCTGGTGTCAAAACAATGCCCTCAAGCTGAATGCCAAAGAATGCATAGTCATCCCATTTGGGTACAACAAAGTGCACACAAATTACCACATAAGTGGTAATCCAGTATGTACAGAGAAAGTCATCATGGCTCTGGGGGCACAGGTAGATAGTAAACTCCCCTTTGATGATGACATGGCCAAAGTGTTTAGACATTCCTTCAATGTAGCCCACCTAATGTCATCTAATGTAACCCACTTTGTATAGTCTGATGATTTCATCATCCTACAAATAAACCTGTGGAAAAGGTAACTCACAGCAATGTATATAGTGCGGTGTGTAAATGCGTACTTCTGTAGTATCATAAAATAGTTAGGTAGTGGTTTGAATCCTGCACTTAACAAGTGTGTGTGGTCTCCTTGGGAAGGAGCAAACATTTTGGAGAGTAGTAAAACACCTTAAAAGTGTAAAAACAATCTTTGTCAAGTCCGATGATGTCACCATCCTACAAATATACCTGTGGAAAAAAGAGCCCTTAATAATGCGTGTAGCACGTTGTGTTAATGCGTACTCCTCTAGTATCATGAAGAAATCAGGTAGGAGGTTGAATCCTGCATTTGACATGTGTGTGGTCTCCTTGGGAAGGAGCAAATTCTCAGTAGAGTAGTAAAACACCTTAAAAGTGTTAAATCAACCGTTGTCAAGTCTGATGATGTCACCATCCTACATATAAACTTGTGGAAAAGAGAATCCCCAGTAATGTGTATAGCACATTGTGTTAATGCATACTCCTCTCGCATCATGAAGTAGTTAGGTAGGGGTTTGAATCCTGCACTTGAAAACTTTGTGTTTGTGTGTGGCCCCCTTGGTGCGGAGCATCCTTTTAGGAGAGTAGTAAAACACCTTAAAAGTATTAACCAATCTTTGTCAAGTCTGATGATGTCACCATCCTACAAATATACCCGTGGAAAAGAGAACCCCCAGTAATGCCTATAGCATGTCGTGTTAATGCGTACTCCTCTAAAATCATGAAGTAGTTAGGTAGGGGTTTGAATCCTGCACTTGACAACTGTGTGTGTGTTCATGTGTGGCCCCCTTGGGGAGGAGCAACCTTTTAGGAGAGTAGTAAAACACCTTAAAAGTGTTAAACCAATCTTTGTCAAGTCTGATGATGTCACCATCCTACAAATATACCTGTGGAAAAAGGACCCTACACTGATGTATATAGCACGATGTGTTGATGCGTACTCCTCTAGTATCATGAAGTAGTTAGGTATGGGTTTGAATCCTGCACTTGGTGAGTGTGTGTGCTCTATGTGCGTAATAGTGTTGGGCAATGTGTTGGGGGTTTTGCTTTTACCACCATATGACATATCAGTAGGCATTGCACATGTGAGGTAGCTGTGAGGCAAATACATATACGTACATGTTACCTCAATTATTGCATGTGTGGGAACTCTGCTGTATCCAAGTACACAGCTGTCATCTTTGCCAAACTGTGCTGCTGCTTCACAGACCTTAGGACACATCTGTATGCTTGTGACAAGGCCAGCCACTGCAGTGATACCTGGCCTAGGTCATCCATGTCACACACACTCATTACGGTTTCTATTGAATTGTGTGAGTGAGAGTTTATGGCCGAGGTATATGTCAGACCTGTTCAAATGCAGCAGAGTCTGTCAATGATGACTATGCATTATAGGTGTACAACAACCTTTGTGGACATGCATGCAGACCCTTTATTGCTTATGTGATCCAATGAGGGATTTAAAAATACCTTAGGGAATGTGATTATCAAAGGTGAGATGACGTAACACTAGGTTGCATGTACACAACGGTACCTGTTAATCATGTTGGTGGCTACTACCTATGTGGTACTGTGGGGATACTATGTTCCATAAAGGTGGATGACTACGCTTAGTTTCGCCTATAG
Source organism: Protopterus annectens (assembly GCF_019279795.1). Taxonomy (NCBI): domain Eukaryota; kingdom Metazoa; phylum Chordata; order Ceratodontiformes; family Protopteridae; genus Protopterus; species Protopterus annectens. The sequence goes on from NC_056741.1 coordinate 157,419,189, forward strand.
CTTTACAGCATGGGTTTGACAACAGGTATCTGTCTGTATGATACCCTTGTGGAGGATGTGTGTGTCACCTGGAGAATGCAGTATAGGCCATAGTATGCATTAGCACATGTGGACAGACATATCCCTACTGTGATTGCTTGTACCTAAGAGAGCCATATGCCAAACAGGAGTGGTCTCAGTAATGGGTGCAGTTGAATACCACTGGTTACTGGCATAATATTGTACCTGAAGGATCCAAATGTTGCTGTGTGTCCTACATCTGTGTGTCAGTTGTCAAGACATCATCTAACGACTGGTTATGGCCAGGCTGTTGAAGTCATGTATACTACCAGAATGCAAAACAATGACAGATAGTAACAGTATCACTCACAGCACAGTGTCAAACCATGTCATACACACATGTGTAGTCAGGTTCCAAAATGCATGTAGTACAATGCATACTGGCCACCAATAGAAATTATGGAGTGTTACTGTGTAATACAGAGCATGTCACCCTGCCCATGTGTCCACTATGCACGTATATGCAGACAGTGCACCTCCACCATTTTCAAAACTGTACACCTGCAAATATGTGCTACACACATCCCACACATACTGTCCACTCTCTAACACATGCTGCCAATACTTCACACATCAGCCAAGTGGCACGTGGGTGGACAATATACAGTTGGAACTAACACTGGTGTAAACAACACTACAATGACAATCATAGCTTTAATGCATCATGCCTGCTCAGCTACACCTTCAAGCATATCATTACACTCTACTGCTGACACCATGCTAACATTGTTATACTGCTATAAAAACACCCTGTGCATCAGCACCATAGTAGCCTGTTCCTGCATCGATGTTACAGATGACAGGAGGTGACACAGGTTTCATCATATGTACAGGGTGTGTTGCTGGTCTGCCAGAGGCCTACAGTGAGCTATCCAATCGACATGTATGTGTGTGTGTGTGTGTGTGTGTGTGTGTCTGTGTGTGTGTGTGTGTGTGTGGGGCAAGAATACTGGTATGGGCCAATGTTGATGTAATGTGTGTGGGTATGTCTTAGTCCTAGGTGTCTGGATTATGTGTGTGTGTGTGTCTGCATGGACACAGTTCCACCATGTGGCTGCCACATACGGGTATTTGTGGGACAACCACAGACTGTACCTGTGAGGCTTTACAGATCACCATCTCTGGCCACAGATACGGTACCTGTGCCTGGCAGGGGGGTTACTGACACTATCAGGTACCAAGCCAGACTGGCTACTGTCCCCAGAGGTAGATGGATGTACACTGAACCCAGATCCCTGTTGGGACTGTCCAGAGCCACGTGCACGTGGTCTTCTAGGACGTTCTATGGACAGCCCACCCCCAACATTGCTGGGGCTGGTACTGGCACTATGGGAGTGGCTGTTGCTTGAGGGACATCCACAGGAACTGCCAGCTGCTGATGTTGCTGGCATACGTCCACGTCGACGACTCAACTGTCCCGCACTGTCCTGACATATGGACATGACATTGCGGAGGACATCTAATGTCTCTCCCCAATGTCTATCGGTGACCTCAGTGTAATTATGGATGGCACCAGCTAGGTCATGGATACTGTGTATTACGGCGGTGTGCCCTCTGTGTATATATTTTTTTAATATATTTTTTCAGTATAATTTCTTTTGTCAGTATATTATTTTGTTTTCAATATATTCTTTAGTTATATTTTTTTACATTACATCACTTTTTCTCTCTCTCTCTCTCTCCCTCCGTACCTGCAATGGAATGATTGCATGTGTGGACAGCAAGTACAGGCTGCTTTTATAGGTATCTGCACATGTGCATGTGATGGCCTCTGTACCAATTGGTGGGCACCAATTGGCAATTGCATGCAGTCTGCTATGTGGTACTTTCAGTACTCACTGTCATAGCAACCCAGTGCTATAAATTGCTAAGTCAGGTAGGCAGAGCCCTTTCAGAATTTCAAAGTGGGGACCATGCTTGTTTGTTGTGGACACCGTTGTGTAAGTGAGAAGGTTGGTATACTTCTTCTAACTGTTGCTAAGGGTATAGCCAGTTATTTGTATGTTGTACTCAGACCTGAATGTTGCCACTTCCAGTACACAGTTAACAGTGTGGAATTGTACTCACCCCTAGAAATGCTAACACAAGATACATGTGAGTATGGAGTTTCTCTACAACTTCTACAATTAGCTGCCATACATATGTAGTTATTGAGATGTTTTCATTTGGCACATGAACTGTTTGGGAACAGCTATACTGTGGATGTTAATGTACTCACTTCTGCACTGTTTGTGCTTTTTAATTCGTTGACATTATCACAGGATGCTCATGAAACTGGACAATTCCAGTACTGAGTATGCCTACCTACATCCTTGTTGTACCTTGAACACACTGGTATTTTATACATTTGGGTGGGGATTGTCCTGCTATGATACTGTGTGGGGGTTGTGAAGTGCTGCTGTGACATTATTCACTGCTAGAATGTCTGGTTCTGTTATCACAGTCATGTAATGCAATTCCACAACAACTGCTGGTACAGTTCCACAGAACAGGTTTTGTGTTTTGGCATTCCAGTCTTTCCTTTAAATTCACACATTCTGATGCATGATATATATATTTCAGCAACATCCTGCTGTATATCTACTGTGGTCAAGTAGTACTTCATGCAGTCTAGTGTAGCCAAGGTCCGGGATTCGAGACTGATAGTGGTGTTTTATTTTGCTGCTGGGCAGAACAAGGCCCCTCATATGCAGGGTGACTAAGGCACATTTAAGCAGTTGTAAGCGGGTTTGTGCGGGTTTGCGCGACACTTAGCAGTACTTAGCTAAGCACACACATGCACACACTCACTCAAACCCGCTTACTACTGCTTAAAAGTGCTTACTCCCACTAACCCCCGCGCTCATTTCTTTGAAAGAAAAGAAAATGGGGAGATAGGAAAGTGGTGAAAAAGGGGCACAAAGAGGGAAAGACAGTATGGAAAACAGCTAGGGATGTTCAGGACGGGTGTATGGAAGGTCCATAGCTGCCCATTTCTTTAACAGCAACAGCTGTGCATATACTAGTAATTTGGAGGGAATTTTGAAACCTTCCACCCCTGAGAGAGGGGTGAGGACAACGAAGTATGTTGTACTGCCAACTGAATTTCAGTTTCTGTATCCAGCGGACATTTGGGCAAAATGGGCAGCTATGTATGGGACGTAATTTTTTGTGTGAGCAGATTGCCCATTTTTTTTTTTCAGGTGAGAGTGGATTGTGGGATAGGGGAAGTAGGTATGTTTTGGGAGGTAGCATGGGGAGGTAAACAGACAAGACAAACAAGATGCATACAGGGGCGGAATATGACACATGAGGTGGGTGAACACAATTGATGGGGAAGGATGTTTGGAAATCGCAAGCCCATGAGCCCACAGATGGTAACAGTGGAACTGAGATCCCCAACCATGGGCAGTCACCACTGCACCTTCACAGCCCGGAGGGTGGCTGTGCTGGGGGCTGTGTAGGAGGGGCAGGCTCACCCATGCGTCATGCCACTCTTGCCTCAAGCTGGCATAGGGGATCAGAGACTGAACGCTGGATCTCCCTATGCACCATATCCCAGACCCTTCAGAAGATGACATGTGGCCCTCCTCCGGCCACTCTTGCACGGGGGGGACAAGCCCCATCCCCTGCAGCACTTCCACCCGAAGGTGGCACAGAGCCAATGGAGGAGGAGGTCCCGGGCTGGGCACCGGACCTGCTGGAGCCAGGTGCCATCGCCAGCTGAGGTAGGACAGGTGGGTCCACTGGGACCAGATTTCCCATACGTTCTGTGTTTAGGTGAATTTAATGACAATATAGCCAACAGTATTCCAAATTAGTTGTAACAGCATGCAGTAATATTCCCATTAACCCAATACACCAGAGTTCCAACAGTTGAACAGCAAGCATAACACATGCATATATAGAACGACAGTGGACATTCCAACAGCATGCAGGAATGACTGGTGGCAACAGGCCACCAAGATTGTGGTGTTTGAACAGGGCACATGCATCAAAGTTATGCAGATATTTATAAAACAATTGGACATATGTCCCAACAAATGTTTTGAGAATACACATACCCACTGAGGTGTGGAATTGCATTGTTTATGCACATACAGTAGGGTGTAAAAAGATACCTCCATTAACAACTTATATGAACTTATAGTTTACACTACATTCCTATTGACTGCAGGTATATATCCCCTACATGTATTATTACACTAGGCAATGTCCATTACGTTGTGGGATGTGTTTTGTTAGTTCCTTATGTACCTGATCTGTATCTAATATACAAACTGTCCAGGATGCAGATGTTACTGCTACGTATTTATATATTTTATTCATATTCATATGTCTACATATCTGGATGTGTTCAGGTGACATTATCAGTTATATTTTAACAGCCCCCTACATTTCTAGCAGCACACTGACATTTCCGGTGCACACAATTACAAGCTACTCATGTGCCAGATTTACTTATACATGTCAGCCTTGAAACTACAGTTGGGGACTGTATATATGCTTAAGAGATACTGGCACTCCCTTCGACCTCTTTCTATGGGCCTACCCAAGTGTGGGTTGACAGCGCTTAATACAACACTACTATTTCTATACTGCAAGAGTACATCAACATTTCAAAGAAAGTGACACGGACACACTACAGGTGTTATACCTTTATTAATTACATTACACACTTTTCTAGTGGCTCTCTCATTTATTTGTTATTACACTGCATGCAGACATCTTATTCAGGATGTATTATACCTTCATTTATGGTTTACAACACTCTTTTTCAGGCTCTCTCACTTATTCTATATAACAATACATGTGGAGAAATAATTCAGGACTTATTATACGTTTATTAATGGGTTACAGCACTCTTTTACAGGCTCTCTCACTTATTTTACATAACAGTTCATACAGAAAGGTTATTCAAGCCTTATTATACCTTTGTTATTGGGCTATGACACTTTTAGTCAGGCTCTCTCACTTATTTTATATAACAGTACATGCAGAAAGATTACTGACCTGCCTGGTGGTGCAGCCTTACCAGCCTATCTGCATAGGCTTGCTGATTTTCAGCACGGACACCTGCAGCTGTGAAGTAAATGAAGTGATATTGAGACATATACCTATCCATACTATCGACTACACTAGCAATTTTTACATACTTCAGTCCATGGCTACCTACTCAGTAGTGGGGCATTTTGCATCCCATGGGCCTCCTGTATCCATTGGTTCAGTTGGTCCTGCTTGCGTCTCTTCAAGTCTGCATGGTGATGTCTAACCTTCTCACCAGTCCGAGGGACGCCTGTGGCACAGGTGAGTTCATGTGTGAGACGGTTCCAGGCCTTCGCTTTGTATTCTGTGCCCTGGAACTGGCCCTGCAGGAGTCTAGCATCATGATGATGGACGAGGAGCCAAACCATCACTTTTGACTCCTCAATGCCCCACTGTTGCGCTCGGAAGCGAGAGCCCTCTCCAACAACAGCCATTGCTGCCTGCAGATGGGAGCTACAACCAGTTATGGCAAGTATTCCCGCCTATGGAGCTTAAATATGCCTCATTTCCCGTACTTATTTGTGATTGGCCGGATTTGAAAGTTCTCAGCTGAGTGCACACATGCTTAGCACTGGGTAAATTTTGATTCATGTACATGTGTGTTGACAGTCCATGAACATCAAATGCTGCCATGGCTTAGTGGATCAGTACTGTGATTATGGTGCACACTATCCCTGGTTCGAGACCTGTCATTGCTTTTTTATTTTACTACTGGCCTGACCGGTAGGGGGTGTGGCTGTGTTTAGCCGACTTTGCTCAACTTTGCCCAACGTTGCTCTATGTTTAGCGACGTTGCCCGACATTGCCCAACTTTGCGCTAGTTAGCACGGTGCGCAGCTTCGCGCAAACATGTTTGGTTTGCGCTAGTTGGCACAATGCGCAGCTCCACGCAAAGCTATTGCGCTAGTTAAACCAGTGCTTAGCTATGGGCAATTATTTTTAAATGTGCTTAATACTGGTAAACGTTGCTTAGCAGTGCTTCACATTGCTTAAGATAGGTTACGTATGCATTCATTAGTATGCATGACCATTTCACTTTCTCATATATATTTAAACTATCGTTCACTACTGCATAGGCCATTTCGATGCATTTTAATAAAATCTAAAAGTTAAATGTCAGGAATTATTTTTATGCACAGATTTCCTACAGAAAATGGAAAGGGGAGTGGTGGGACTCGAACCGGGAATGTCTTCTCTTTGTGTGAAGGCTCTACCACTACACTATTGCTATTTGGCTTAATTTGCATATAAGTGATTTATTATCCTCTTTGATGTCTAAACTGCTAACTGTAGCTAAGCAATGGGCAAACCCATGCACACACGCAAATACGGGCAGCTATATCGTGCATGATAAAAAAAATTTTTTACATTTTATTTCATTTGTACAGGGCTTTTGAATGTGGGGGAATGTAGTGTTGGGGGTATACACATTTGAGCGGACTCGCTCATATCTGCTGACATTTGCAAATTTAGGCACTTGCAGGGGCGTGGATATTTGGACTGCTCGGCAGTCTGATACGCCCCCTGCACTCTTACATGCTCCGTGTTAGCCTGGGTGTTGAGTCAGCGCGCCCTCATGCATACGCATGACGCGCTGACGTCATACTCTTAGACGACAGTCTCCGAATAGGACTTCGTTTGTCCTACACGGAGGATTACTGAACCCCCCCCATTATTAATTCCAAAATTCTCAAAACACTTGTAACGACATTAGCACACAGCCACATTATTAGGAATGGGCAAAAAATGAGCTAGGCGTTTTGGTTACATTTTATTGTCCTGTTATTATGAAGGACATGTAGATCATTTGTACAACCTGTTTTGAGTGTCAGAAATACTGCATCACCCAGAATTTAAGAATCTTTTGATAACACAACCCATTTTGGATGTTCCTTTTGAACGTACGTCGGTGAAAACTTGTGTCCATGTGTAAAATCAAGTAATGGCCTTCAGTATATCCTGGTAGTTATTTCCTATGTAATAACATTTCCTGATGCAGTGCCCCTGTGAGGAATCAATGCAAAAGTCCATATTTAAAAAATATAATACTTTTCTGTAGGTTAGAAAATCATTGAGAAATTCTTACAACCAAAGTCACCCCGCTTTTGGCTAGAGTGTCTCAAGAACCTTGTCACTGCTTTAAATTTAAAACAATTAAAGACATCTATATAGCCCTTAAGTCTAAAACATGTGTTCTAACCAGGGCATTGAGTTTAAGATATCCCTGTGCACAGCAGTCCCTCAAACAAGTGGGTTGGTTGAATGTTTTAACAAAACTTACTTCTATAATATAAGATGCTATATTGATTGAAAAATTGGAAAAAGCTACTGCTATATCTTCTCTTTGCTGAATGAGAAATACTACAAGTCTCAAAAGGATTCACACCATTTGAAACACTTTATACCAAATGTCAGTGAGGCTTGCTAAATGTAGCAAAAGAAATGCTGTAGGAAGACAACACCCCCTTTAAAAGTGTGCAGGGCATTTTTTTGGATCTGCAGGGCAATTTAAGAACTGTGATGCTTACAGTAACAGGACATGTGGAGAGGGCACAGCAGAGGACATTTAACAGGAATGCTCATTTGAGAGAGTTCAGAGCAGGAGAATAAGATACTAGAAGAAACTTGTACCAACTGCTGAAAACAAGTTCCTTGCAAAATGGTAAAGTTATATGAAGTAATAAAGTAAGTGACTTGCAAGGTGAGACAAACAAGAACATCAAAACCAGAATAGTTGTTCCACATACATGTGAAATGAACAGAAATTTCTATTAAAGCCTTCATAGTATGTATGTTTGTAAGGGAAGTTAAGGTTCCCACATTATCTCATGAAGTCAAAATAGGAGAGATGCTATCAATGTCTGAGAACAAGAAGTGAAACAATTTGTACTCAGAAATAAGGACATGTTAACAGAGTTGCTTGGTACAGTCAGTTTAATTCAGAGCGACACAGAAACTATGCCTGGAGAGAAAATGCACTTAAAATCATATTAAATATTATGACAAAGAATTAAGGAAGAAGTAGGAAAAATGCTTAAACTTCAGGTTATAAAATATTCCCAGTCCTATTGTATTGGTACCCAAGCCAGGTAGGTCCATAAGATTTTGTACAGATCTCAGTAAGCTAACAATGACATGCCTAAATTTGGTTCATATCCCATGCTAGTAGAAGGGAAACTGAATGAGAAATCATGCAGCGTGAGGTTTTTGTCCTATTTAGACTTAAAAAAGGTTGCTAGCAAATCCTACTAGGTGAAAATGCTGAGGAGAAATGGCACTTTACATATGGTGCTTCCTCTTTAAAATCTTGCCCCTCTGTCTCCGTGTAATGCCTGCAGCATTATAGAGACTGATGTACAAAATGCTTAGACCCCACATTAGATGTGCTGCAGCCTACCTGGATGATACAATATTCCCTGAAGCTTGAGAGAGACAGTTAGTGCAGAACATTGTCTGGTAGTTAATGCAGAGTATTAAGGCTATAAGCTTTTAATGTGCTGTTTTCTGTTTTAGAGGGTTTGATTCCCTCAATATTCATTTGGCTGCTATATGACCTTGAGAAAGTCCCTTAACCAGACAGTGCTTTGGGACAACTGGGATTCTGAGATAGGTTTCTTAATAGTCTTCTGAACTGCATGTCTACTAACTATCTATAAACCATTTCAGTAAAGTCCAAGCCATTTTATACTCTCTGCATCTGGATGGATTGATGGCTAATACAGTTATGAAGAAGTATAGAAGAAGCCTTCAACTTAGGGTATGTAATAGTCTGAGGACTTGTAAAACAAAAAGCTGAAAAAATTGGAAGTAGTTTAAAACTGGCCCATGCCAACCACTAAAAGGCAAGTTAATTTTTTTGTGTCAGGCTAGAGATTATCAGAAGTTTGTTGTTGATTTTACCAGTATTGCTTGCTCCCAGACTGACCTGATTAAAGTTACGGCTGCACTGAAGGTGAAGTGGACAAATGCAGTGGAAAAAGCTTTAGACAGTTAAAGAATATGCTATGCTCAGAATGCATAGATTCATAGGTAAGTACTAGGCTAGCTGCCCTGTGGGCCATTTTAATCCAAGCCATTTTCCCTTTTTGTGCTTGAATTAACCTATTCCATTTGGTTATAGATTGGTCTTACCCATCCCATGGTCGATAACTGTATATATCTCTAATTAGAATAACTAGGATCATACCATATATAATTTGAGGGGTCTCATGCATGGAATAAAGCATGTAGGAGCTGCATCTGTTCATTAGTATACTGACTACCCCTGACAATTCCAAACAGTCTTTAGTATGCATGGATGCCTCTAACATAGGCAGAGGTGCAGTCTTGTCTCAGGTTGCAGAATGGAGAAACATGCCACTCAACTTCTTTGCTCAACAATCAGGGGAAAATCCAAAATTAATGAGGGACAAAGGTCTAAAAATCAGGAATTATTTTTAAATATTATTCTAATTCACTTAGAAAGTTAATGGATGAATAGGCTTTGCATAAAAATGCATTTTTCTGACAAATAAGCTTATGAAACTCATAAGTCTGGCATTACTGACTGGAAGTAATATTAAGTGACTTACCAGAAAAAAAAAAAAAAACAATTGCAAGGGATAGGGTAAAAATATGAGATACAATCAGGAATGTGATGCATAACTAGTGATAGCATTATAGCAGAGAACTATAGGGATGAACACCCCATCTGTTATATTAATGGAAAGTTTAGTGATGTCGCTATTGATAGAAAGTGTTTAGCCATTAAATAGGCCATCAGTACTTGGAAATACTAACTTCTGGAGAGAGAGTTTCACCTGATTACAGATAATAGTTGACTCTAAAACACCAACCCAAAGCTATTTCAGCATCACTGATGTTCCAGTCTTTCAGCTTTATCAAGCATCATATGAGGTTACAACCATCTACTGAGGGTAGGTAGCTACATGTTGGGGTGAGGGTCATGTAACCTAGTGATGGATAATAACTTTAAAGATATCAGCCCAGAAACAGGCAATGAGACTAGTGTTAATGAGGGACAGCTGCACACAAGGATATTTAAACTCAGTGCCTTGGTGGAGGGCATATTTTTGACCTAACCGACTGTAGATGGACCTGGAAGGACTCTAGAAGGAGTTACATTTATTTGTTTTTTTTAACATTTGTTTACCAGGAAAGTCTGACTGGGACAGAGCCTATTTTCAGTGGATGCCTGGGGTGAAAGACTCCAGATGCATGTCTTTGGAATGTAGGAAGAAACTGGAGCATCTGGAGGAAACCCATGGGGAACACAGGGAGGACATGCAGACACCACACAGATGGCCCCCTAGTCAAGAATTGAACCAGAAAGCCTCTTGCTGTGAGGTGACAATGTTAACCACTGTACCACTGTGCCACCTATACATACATTAGGAGGAAGAAGCAAGGTAATCTGAAATGCATCTTTGTGATGGAAGGGAGCTCCATGCTTTACAGGAAAGACCAGTTGAATAAATTCCCGCCTATGTAGAAAGAAAAGTTATTTGGATGTGTCTTTGCTTATGGAGTGGCAAAGTTATCTGCTATAATTTTGTGAGGTCTCTGTAAGTGGTCACCTACTGTATCAGAACACTGCCCACATGTCATCTGAATATAAATAAATAAATAAATATTGCTTTGACTTCAGCTATGAAAAGATTGCAAAGCAGAAGTGAAAGAAAATAATTTATTTTGACTGCAAATTGAACTGTTTGGTATAAACTGCATTTTCCACTTTTCTGAACTTTATTTGTTGTAAATAAACATGAGTTTGTTCCAAGCTAAAAATATGGTACATTATTAAAACATTTTTTAATGAAATTAATGACTGACTTCTGATGTGACTCTGAGAAAACTAATTCCATAATGCTGGAAGGAGTTTATGTGTCACACGATTTTAGTCCTACAGGCAAGCAGAAATTTAGTATTAAGTTCCGAAATATATATTGAAAGCCCCCTCTCTTTCTCATTGTTTGCCTCCCTTGCTCTCTCTGTCTATACGAATACATATGTATTATATCTGAAGACATACATATATGTATAAACATACATGCACATACTTACACACACACACACACACACACACACACACACACACACACACACACACACACACACACACACACACACACACACACACACACACACACACACACACACTCTAGCTATATGGGTTCTGAATGTCCATGACTTTTTACTTTTTACTTTTTAGGTCTTTACAGAGAGATTCAGGCCAACAAAAGCCAAAAAACACTTACTATGAGCAGTTCCTAGATAGTCAGATTTGTGAGGAAATATGTATTGAGTCATAACTCTCAATACACATTTCCTCAATAATCTGACCGTCTAAGGATTGCTCATAGTAAGAATAGATTCATAGATGGACTTCTCAGACACTGCTTGTCAGTTAAACAAAATTCTCTGCCTGAAAATATCATAGAGAAAGAGAAGAAAAAGTGGCATAAGAGAGACTGTTATTATTATTATTAGTCTATATTATTAATTCCAGTACATACCTGCATTGCATTTTGCTGTTTAAGTGGTCTAACTGTTGGTATTAAACCCTAGTTTCATTCTTATGTTCTAAGTGTGTGTCAGGCTAGTACAGGACAGTACAGTTGTATAAGTAAAACGTACCATAATGATAGATGTTTAATGATCACTGCTGCAGTAGTTATATGGCTTACATCCTGCAAGTATATAAAAGCTAGCCAGCTTCAAAGCTTCAGGGCACCTTGCACACACCCAAACTGTCAGACAACATGAACAGAGCTGAATAAAAGACAGGTTTGGACACAAATCCCTTCAGAACTTTCCTTCCACTAGAGAGAGGGAGGCTGACCCCTAAAATAAAAGACAATGCTAGGAACAACAAAAAATAAACGTTCACACCCTGGCATAAAAATACACCAAAAAACAAGGGGGTGTAGGGAGGGAGCAGCTACTACAGATGTGTTCATTTGAACATATACTGTTATTGTAGGTTTTGCTTACACAACTGTACTATGCTCATCATACTGATCACTGGTACAGTAGCCTTAATGCTATGGGTAGATCACCTTATCTAACGACATTTGGGAGATGGAAGGAGAAGAGTCTAGGAACCCCTGGAGAATGTCCCCAGCAAAGCTTGATCTGGACCTAGAGAAGGAATCAAGCTCATAGTACTTTGTAAAAGTATGTACAGAGGACCAAGTAGCAGCTTCTAAAACATTCTAGAATCCAACCTTTTTCAAAAAGTCAAAGATGAAGCTAACACTCTGACAGAGTGGGCCTTGACCTTGCCTGGTGTAGTTTTATAATAGTGAGTATAACAAAAGGTAATAGCCTTAGACACTCATTTGGAAAATGTTTGTTTCGACACAGGTTATCCCTTTTTATCTTCACAAGAAATGAACAATTCAAACAAAGATCTGCAAGATTTATTTCTGTAAAGCCAGTACTGGAAACATCTGTGGACATCCATGATATGGAGTATCCTCTCCTCCTCACTTATTTTTAGCTTAAGGAAATAAAATGGGGAGATGGATAGTTTGGCAAAATGGGGAGTTGGATAGTTTGACGTAGAGTAAATTCAGATACCACTTTAGGTATAAAATAAGGATTACTTCTCAAAGAAACCCGGTCCCTATTGAAATGAGATAGGATTCAAATGCAGCAAGTATTGGCTAGTCTAACACAAACTTAAGATCCCAAGGAGGGGGCACTAGTTTTCTTGGCGGCCTCTTATGCAAAAAGCCTTTCAAGAACATTTTGACGTGAGACTGCATTGAGAGAGGAGGATCCATGGGCAGGCATACTAAAATGGCCGATAAATGAAACTTGGCAGAAGAGTAAGAAAGGCATTAGGCTAGAAACTCACACAAATGTTGTAAAACCAGAGAACAACTAGCCCTGAATGGGTGCTGGTTATGTTGTTGGCACCAACTAGAAAACCTTTTCCATTTGCTAATATATGATTTTCTAGTGGCAGCCTTTCTTGCCTTCATTAGTTCCTGCTGCATGTTCTCAGTAAACTGGTACCTAAAAGAAATTAAGACCCTATCATCCAGGCTGTTAGCTGAAGTTGTTTGAAAGTCAGGGGTGTAACAAACACCCCTGTTCTTGTGCGAATAAATCCAGCCTGTGAGGAAGCTTGCAGTAATTGCCCCTAGCTATTTCCAAAAGAAAGGAGAACCACGGTTGTCTGGGTCAGAAGGGAGTCATTACGATAATCTTGAGAGATTCCTTCTATATCTTCAGAAATACTTTGGATATTAGTGAAATGAATGGAAAAGTATACAGGAACATTTCTGTTTAAGGAAAAGGAAAGGCATATGTTTTCTAGGCCTTTTTGACTGAGTCCTGGAACAGAATCTTACCAGTTGATTATTCAGACAGGAAGCAAAGAAGTCTACTTGAGGAACTCCCCGCAGATAGATCAAATCTTGGAAGAAGTGCTGATCTAGTTTCCATTCATGAAGGTCTGCATTGGTCCTGCTCACCCTGTCTGCCACACAATTTGCTCGGATGAAATGTAGGATACCAGTAGAGTGAGACTGTGCTATGAATCTATATCCCAAGTTAAAATGCTCAGTCTTAAAAGTGGGTATGACCTGGTTCCCCTTGCTTGTTGATGTGCCATATGACTGCAGTATTGTCTGTAAACACTTAAACAGGCTTCAGGGACCAAAGATTGTTCAGAGAGTTGAGTGCCTTGATTATGAAAACCATCTCTTTGATATTTATGTGCTTGCATCTATCATTGGTGTCCCACACTTCCTGCACTTTTATCCTTCCTAAAACTGCTCCCCAAACAACTCCAAAGTGTCTGTGGTGACTGACTGATTTGGATCAGGGATGTAGAATGGGAGATCTGGATTTAAGGATATCTGTTGTTTCTTCCAAAACATTTCTCTTCTGACAAGCCCCAGTACTGGGATTTGAAAAGATAAAGGGTGTTGGTGCTGGGACCAAAGATATATCAGATACCCCTGTATCTTACTCTTGTGGAGTCTTACAAGTGGTATCTTGAGAATTATAGATACCAGGAGACCCAAAATTTTGAGATATTACCTTGCAGTGAACAAAGTTTGAGTGGAAAACCTTAGAAATAGATATAGATAAAGATCTATTTTTCCTGTGGAAGAAAAGCTCTTTGAACTGAAGTGTCTACTTAGCATTCCAGGAACACAATCCTGTGTAAGTGATCAAGAAAGATTTTGAATATTATCTTGGTATCTCAGCTTGTGTAAGTGATCACTCAAACAAGAGAGATTCCTGACACCGAAAAAGACTCTGCAAAGACAGGCAAGTCATCTAAATATGGACAGATGTGGATGCCCTGTAGTCTGCAATTAGCTATAACTGGAGCTAGATACTTTGTGAACTATCTTGGTGCAGTAGTTAGTCCAAAGGGTATGACAGAGAACTGATAATGTAATCCAAACACACAAGACCCTAAGAAATGTCTGAAGCCTGGATGAACAAGGGTGTGATGTTAATCTTATTTTAAGTCTAGTGTTACCAGGAAACTTGAAAGTGTAAGAAGAGGTAACAAGTTGTGAAGTGACATCATTTTGAATTTGGGCACCATCACAAACAGGTTTAGGAGACAAAGATCCAGAACTGGTCTCCAGGAATTTTCTTTCTTTGGCACAAAGAACATCCTTGAATAAAACCTCTTCCCCACCTGAGAAGGAGGAACTGGTTCTACCACTCCTTGGGAAAGCATGTGATGAAGAACAGGTGGAAACAAAAAGTCTGATCTGGAGGATGAGGAATGACCACCTGGAAAGCAGGAATTCCCTTCCACTGCCATCTGTAACCTTGAATGATTTTCAGAACTCATTTTTCTGAAGCTATCTGTTGCCAAAGAGAAAAACTGAGGTTCAAACTTTCTGGAACAAAAAAGGGGGCTAGGATAAGAAGTTCACAAGGTCTCTTAAATAGTTATTCAGACTTGCTGGACTGTCCTTGATTTTTGCAAGGCTTGATACTTCTTTTTGGAACCCCCTTTCCATTTCTTCTTAAAAATTTGTTTACCTGTATTTTGTTGATATTGTCTGTTCTGTTTTTTTTACCAAAATTGGATGAGGGGATACAAAGACCACAATGGTGCAGCGGTTAGCGTTACTGCCTCACAGCAATAGGTTCTCCGGTTTGATTCTCAGCTGGGGTGTCTTCTGTGTGGAGTCTGCATGTCCTCCCTGTGGTCGTGTAGTTTTCTGCCGGGTGCTCCGGTTTCCTCCCACATCCCAAAGACATGCAGCAGGTGGATTGGACATTCTAAATTGGCCCTAGGTGTGAGTGTGTGCATGTGAGTGCCTTCTGTGGAAGGCTGGGCACTGGGCTGGGAACTCGACACCATAAAACTCCACTGCCAATCATGAGCAGACAAATGGTCCACTGTGGCGACCCCTAATCGGGGAAAGCTGAAAGAAGAAGGATGAGGAGATACAAAATTCCTTGGAAGATTTGGTAAAGGAGGGCTGAAATATGTTAGAGATTCCCAGGATCAGCTTGGCCCTTTCATCACACTTTTTGACTACCTCTGCAGCAGAGGGGCTAAGCACTAAATCTCAAGGGAAATTTTAAAATATCATTTTTAACATAATCTGTGAGGTTCTGATAATGCTGCCATGCAAATCTCCTCAAAACAGTACCAGTGGCAATAGCCCTGGAAGAAGTATCAATATAGTCATACCCACACTGCAAACAATGAGTAGCGAGTGACCTGGGCAATAGTAGAAACTAAGTTATTTAAAGCAGATTATTTCCTCATATATTTTTTATTCATTATTACACTAGTTTCAGTGTAAATTAAATACACGGCTGAATAAAAAGGAGGGCATTCCAAATTTATTATTTACAACACATCAAATATGCACTACATTTATTTATAAACCTGTTTTTTAAAACAAAATAACTTATTAACTTTTATTAATTTTTAACAATTGTATAATAAAGAATTTTTCTTCATTTTTTACATATACATATATATAAAGAAAACCAGATCATATGTTAAGCACTGTTGCACTTTATATCAGTTTTTTATGTTTTGCAGTTTAAACAAGGAAACAGTATATTTAAGGAAGATATTTTTTAACCTTCAGAGTTCTGGTTTCAACAACTGTAATCAATTGGATAATTATTTGGAAATTAGTTAATTGTTTTTAATGTATATAAAAACAGGAGGCACCACTGGTTCATTATCTGATGAAGTCTGCTTTGGGCAGACAAAAGCGCTTATTCCATTGAATTTTACTGTGAGAGTTGGAAAAGAAAAGAATTGATTTGTCTGCTGGTGGTACGGAACTTTTTGTCTATTTGGTCACAGTAATTTTGTCTAGTAATAGTAGAAACTAAGTTATTTAAAGCAGATTTTTTCCTCAGAAGAAGAAACTGCAGATAAAGCATTTCACATACTTTCACAATTCATCAGAACAAACTTTAACAAATGAACATGGCAATTCAAAATTGAGAAAATCAAAGTTGCAGAACTGTATATTTTTTTTCTATTGCCCATCAAAAATGCTCCTACCTTTATCAACTTAAGTTATAGCTACTAGGTCAGGTTTGGAAATAGTGTATAAAAATGTAAAAAACAGAAGAACTTTATACAGCCTATCTGCCTTTTTTGGGACAGCTGGCTGACTACCATGACAACTGAGGCAAAAGCATGCACATCCTCTAAAGCAGGCAGAAAAGGAGGAATAGGCGTAGGCTCTCTGAAATCCTTCTGTTACAGATCATTGTATTTCCTTAGAGACTAAGAAACCTCAGTGTTCCCCCACTGAAAACACTGGCATATTCTAGCAAGACTCTTGGAAAAAGAAACTCCACCTCAGAGGAATCTGAAACCTCTCCTCTGATTCTGAATCAGAAATCTGAAGAAGAAAACCTGGTATCCATTTCTGCATCTTCCTGTTCAGATTCAAAATCTTGAATCTCTTCATGAAAAATGGAATCCATTTTTTACCAGAAACTAATTTACAAGAAGGATCAAAAGCCTGAATTAAACCCTGAGCCAGATCCAGTAAACTAATCCTATCCAAAGAAAATTGAAGAGGAGTAGATACATGCTTGGGTTTCCATTTATTTTTGACAGGAAAAATGTGGACAACAATGTTACTAATGGCAACAGCACCTTCCCCATAGATGGGCACAGCATTCAGACACAATAGAGAAAACTTCCCTGTTCCCCCTCCTACAACCGACAATAGTGGCTCTCATTTTCCCATTGAGGAGACCCCAACAGCCACAGATGATTTTATTGACCCCCAGTCCATACTGGCTGTAGGTGCTACACCAGAGGGATCCTGGGAAAAAGATGAATGGTTTGAGGATCAACAAATGGTCAAGCCAAAGTCGTCCACCTGTGGATGAGACAAATTGCTAGCCTTCTGAAGTGTGGACAGCTGTTTGCTTAATTGTTTTTCTTTTTGTGGCTGGAAGCATGACTGACCAGGTCTACCTGACATCATCGACAGTGGAAAACACCGACAAGCGAATCGCGAGTGCCAGAAGATCGACAAGCAGAAGACCGACGCGATGGATGAAAACACCGACGCCGAGGATGCCGACATGGGAAAAGGCTGTGTAAGTATGCGGTAGTGACGGACGTTAGGGTGCGAGTAAGGTAAGTGTGGATATTGACGGTCTGTGGGGATAGGGGTGGGTTAAGTGAGTTAGGGTTAGGGACTGGGTAAGGTAAGTGTGCGGTAGTGATAGTCTTTGGGTTAGGGGCGAGTTAAGTGAGTTAGGGTTAGGGCGCGGGTTAGGTAAGTGTGTGGTAGTGATAGTGTTTGGGTTAGGGGTGGGTTAAGTGAGTTAGGGTTAGGGACTGGGTTAGGTAAGTGTGCGGTAGTGATAGTCTTTGGGTTAGGGGCGGGTTAAGTGAGTTAGGGTTAGGGCGCGGGTTAGCTGAGTATGCGATAGTGACGGACCTTAGGGTTAGGGTTTGGGTTAGGGTTGTAGATAGTTGTGTATGTGTGGTTTAGTGTGGGTTTGTAGGGATTTTGGTGTGCTTGTGTTGTGTGTGTGGTTTTTGGACAGGGGATGTGTTTTGTTTGTTGATTGTTGTTATTGTGGTGTGTGCAGTGTATGAGGTTTCGTGTTTGTGTACCGTCGGTTATTTCGTTGTCGGGCATGTGAGGTTTCGTGTTTTTGCACTGTCAGTTATGTGGTGTCGGTAATTTCATTGTCGGTGTTCTGGGGTTTCGATTATGTCAGGTAGAACCAACTGACCAGGGGACCAGCAGTCTGTTCTATAATCAAACCAAAAATGGTACCTCTTTCCCTAGGAAGACAACCAACAATTGCTGGCAAATACTACTGGTCCACAAAACTAATTTTTTGATAGAAAAACACAATAAAAAGCACTTTAAAACACTACACCATCCCCACAAAAGTAAAATAAACACAATTTATCCACAGAAAAAATGTTTTCAGTTACTTTTGACATTAAAAAAAAACAAAAAACAAGTTATCCATTTAAAAGTATGTTACAGTCTCAAGACAGCCCATTAAACACAACACTCCTGTCTTTAAAATAACTTTCCTGAAGTTGAAAGAAATAAAGCATCAGCAAAATTAAGAAAATGGAGTTTTTCCCCATAAAGGGAACTTACCTACCCAGCAAAGGAAAGCACAGCTGACCATCAGTCTTTGAAAGCCTCAGAGGAGCATATTCTTTGGTGGCAGTAAAGGTCTGCAGGACTTCACGCCCCAACATGTCTTTTAGTCAGGTCAGCTGGCACTGCCTGATAGCTTGAACAAACAGAAGACACCCTGAAGCTTTGGAAGCTGGTCAGTTGTTATATCCTTGGCAGGATATAACATATATCACTAAGGCTACTGCAGCAGAGACCAATCTGATGAGCATTAGTCTTTGCAGTAAGCCAGTTCCAGGCCATATGGCTCAGAGCTAAGGTTCTCAGAATTAAAAGCTGCTGCTAGATTTGGTCTTTTACGTTGTTTTTGCATTTTCCCGTTTAAGTGTTTTAACTGTCGGTACTAACCCCCATTTTCATTCTTGTGTTCTGAGTGTATGTCAGGCTACATCAGGACCAGTCCTTGCATTGGGGCATTTATACGTCTGTCATCTCAAAGCTAAGGCTTTAATAATTCCAAAACTGCCCTTTACTGTGCTATTTTAAATTAGTGCTCCATTGTAATGGTTCCAGTACACAAATAAAGATGAGTGCTTTGATTTCTTGATCTAACTTTACATTCATTTTAATAGTCTGTATATGTTTTAGCTAAGGTATTTAAGCCTGTATTAGTAATTCCAGTATAAAGCTGCACGGCATTTTGCTGTTTAAATGGTCTAACCTGTCATTATTAAACTCTATTTTCATTCATATGTACTAACTGTGTGTCGATCTAGTTCATAGGTTCATACGTTGGTACTAGGCTATCGGCCCTAGGGCCTATACAAGCCTAGCCATAACAATTCCATGGCTATTTTTTCCCACACTATGGACCCCTGTCTAGCAGGGTGACTGACGTGATCCCCGGGGTGAATTTCCTTTCTCCCATCCAATCATCAGGGTTCCTTTTGAAGAGGGCCAAAGAGGCGCTCTGCTTGACATGTATGGGCAGTCTGTTCCAGAGTCTGGGGAGTCTCTGGGTCAGGAACCTATCCCGCCAGCATGTTTTTTTTATTGTGATGACAAGGTTTAGATCCCTGGAGCGTGTGGCTCTAAGGGATTGGGATTTCTTTAAGTGTAACATATCCAACAGCTCAGGGTTTGACATGGCCTTGTATGTTAAGCAGAGATCGCCTCGGAGTAGATGATATGCAACGGAGTATAGCTGGAGTTTTTTAAGGTGGTCAG
The DNA here is from genome assembly GCF_019279795.1 of Protopterus annectens. Classification (NCBI taxonomy): domain Eukaryota; kingdom Metazoa; phylum Chordata; order Ceratodontiformes; family Protopteridae; genus Protopterus; species Protopterus annectens. The sequence goes on from NC_056741.1 coordinate 157,439,093, forward strand.
CATAGGGCATCTGCTTTAGGCCTGTTATTCTTTTAGTGAGGTATTTCTGCGGCCTTTCCAGTTGTTGAAGATGTCTTGTGAGGTACATACCAAATGGGGCATTGTATTCTATATTGGGTCTAATGAGGGATGACTACAGTGGGACAATGACTCCTTTTTTATTGAAGAAAAGCCCTTAGTGAGGAGGTGTGCCACATAGAAGGATTTCCTGACTGTTGTGGCGATGTGGTTATTGAAGGTGAGACCACTGTCCACCTGTGTCCCTAAGTCTCTTATCACACTTTCGGTGTTTAGTGTACTGCTACCTATGTGGTAATTTATGGGTACCTGTTTTTTCCCCAAAGGGGATAACTATACATTTCTTGGAATTGAGCTTGAGCCCATGGCTCTGGCACCAAGCATCTGTTTCTGTAAGGCCTTTTTGTAGAGTATCCACATCATTTGGGGATTCAGTAATGGCTCCCAGTTTGCAGTAATCTGCGAACTTTGTTAGCCAGAGTCCATTAGTGTTGGCCTGTACTAGAGAAGTAGATGCCAAACAAGAGAGGTCCCAGGACTGAACCCTGAGGTGCTCCAGTTGTCACTTGTCTGGAGCTGGATTTGGAGTCAGCTACTTTTACAGTGTGGGTTCTGTCAGTAAGCCAGTTGGCAACTAATTGAGTGACACAGGGATTAATGCCCATTATAGTAAGTTTATCTATGATTCCAGAGTGGGGGATGGTGTCAAAGGCCTTGGTGAGGTCCAGATAGGCTGTGTGGATTGCCTTACCCTCGTTCACAGCTCTGGAGACTGATTTGAAGAAGTCAATCAGGTTCAGGAGACAAGATCAGCCCTTCACAAACCCAAACTGGGTGGGGTCCAGTGTTTTAAGGTTGCCACTGTCTTTGTTTATAAGTTCCATGATAATACGTTCCATGGCCTTGCAGATCAGGCTCATCAGACTGATGGGGCGGTAGTTCCTGGGATCCAAGGTGGATCCCCCCTTGTGGAGTGGGATAACTGTAGCTGTGCGCCATTCATTGGGCACAAAGCTCAGGACTTGTCTTTGCATTAAGGCAGTTCCATGACAGTCATCTCAAAGCTAAGGATCTAATTCTTTGTCTGTCTCACCCACCCTGTTTTAGTTGAGTCTATAAGAATGAAGTTTTACACCACTACAGGCGACACCATATGAGTGAAGTTGTAAAACCTTGAAACCTTAGCTAAAAACAAAAAAAAAGAAAAGAAAAACCTACCTGATCACCCTGAGCAGGGTTGCAATCCCTCCTGTACCCCCTACACCCCCCGACTACTTAAATATACCAACTCCAAGATTGCACTACAGTGAAGTAAAAGGAAGAATTCCCTATGGCGATCTCCATTCACACTTGCGAGGTTTTCAACATTCGCTCATATGGTGTCACCCGTATGGTGTTCGAAGTTGTAAAACTTTGTTCTTACAATATAGACCCATTTTAGTTGTGTTCTTAAACCCAGCATATCTGTCTGCCCCTTATAATAGCATACAACATAATTCTCCCTGTCTCTCTCCCATTTATTGTCTGCTGGCAATAAGCACATAAGTATAATTTTGCAAAGTTTCTCCCATTAAACTACTTACCAGGCAAAAATCACTTTTGGAAAATGCTTAATATTAAGTGCACTGATACTCTTTGCACTGATTTTAGTATTAAGTTAGTGAGTCTTTTTAATATAATTATTTACTGGTTCTTGCTAGTGGCAGAAGGTTTCCGGGATAGTTGATTTGTACTGAACTTCAGATACTCAGTAGCAAGTTCACCCAAAGCTTATTACAAAAACCAAACTCCAAGCAGTTATAATTACCCCTGCCCCCAGAGTCATTCCTGTTAGTATCCTGGACCAGCACTTTCCTACAACTTATCTAGCCAGCCTAAATGAGATGGGTATCTTGACAGTGTAAGAAAAGTGTAAGAATTGTCTCATGCTCTCAGATGATCATCCATTACTCAAACACAATAACACAATGTATGAGAAGTGTAAATATATAACATCCTTGGAATCAAAAACTTCACATATAGTAAACGCAGACACCAAATTTGTCAGCAGCTCACTACACATCACACCTCTCCAAGGTCATCAACGTGCACATAATCCAACATATGTTGACATTCTAAAGATTAATTTGTCTAAACCTCAAAGACCTCCAAAACACAACAAAGGCAAAAAGCACACTTGGCAAGTTAAACCTACCTCCTCACATAGCACAAGGAGTTTCAAAGCCACAGATGCTGAGTCCGTAAAACAGACAACACAACCAAGCATTCTTGTTGTAGGTGACTCCACTTCAAGACATACAGATGTGCCTCTTACCAGGCTGAGCAAGGAACGAGTGATGGTTAGTTACTTGCCTGGTGCCAGAGTTCCAACAGATCATACGTGCACTCAAGGCCTGGAACAACAAGTACTAGTATGACTCTCATAGTTCATGCCAGTTTCAATGATTTGAGGCCCACCTCACTGGACTTATATGAAGAGAGACATGATGGAGCTCTCAGACTGTCTGTCCAAGGCAGGTACGAGCCTAGTATTGAGCAGGATTCTACCTTCTGCAGGGATGAGAAAACTGTCTCACAGATAGGATGCAAGAAGTCAAAATAGGGAAAGTTACCTCCACAAATATACCATTCACCAGTGAAGTCCCCCAGGATTCTGTGCTGGCACCTCTCCTGTTTGGCATCTACTTTTCTGAAGTGAAAGGCAATACCAAAGAGCTTTGTCTGATTAAGTATGCAGATGATTGCAAGTTAGCAACAGTCACTGAATCCATAATGACTTAGCCATCCTGCAGGAAGGCTTGTCCCAAATAAATAACTGCTGCCAAAATCATGGACTGAAACTAAATGACAAAAACTGCATTACTGTATCTTTTGGGAAGTCATCTATTGCAGGGAGCGACTACATTAGCAGTATGTCCCTAAGAGGTGACCAAGTTGTTTGGGCATTTGGGAGCTTATGTGGACAGTGACCTAACGTTTGACTAATGTGCCTATTGTTGTAAGAAATTCCTTCTATATTGCACAGCTTACAAATAAAGGGTTTTTGTCTAGCTCTAGGGATGCCATTGTCCCCTATTACTCAGCCCTCATTAGGCCAATCATTAAATATAATGCCCTTTTGACATATATCTGTCCAGACACATGCAACAACTGAAACGCCCACACAGATACCTTACTAAAAGTATGCAAGGCCTAAACAATAAGTCCTACATGGACCAACTCAAAGCCCCGTCACTATACTCAGTATCCTACAGACTGTTAAGAAGTGTCTGGCATACAAGGCAACCTCTGACCTAATACTGATAGATTTTCTGCACTTCAGCAAGTCAAATGGCATCAGAAATACTTAATCTTGGGATCCCAACCTCTTCTACAACATCAACAGAATGGTTTGGAAGGACAGATGTACCTCATAGAGGATACTGCTGCTTTGGAACAGACAGAATGGTTTGGAGGGACAGGTGTACCTTGTAGAGGATAGTTTTGGAACAGACAGAATGGTTTGGAGGGACAGGTGTACCTCGTAGAGGATACAGCTGCTTTGGAACAGACAGAATGGTTTGGAGGGACAGGTGTACCTCGTCAATGATACAGCTGCCTTTACAGGCTCTCCATCCACATAAAACACAGTTCATCCTTGTGCATATTTAAGTACAGCTTGGATCTATGGATGAGAAACAGAAAATTCAAACCAGGACTGACCACTGTACTACTCCTGAATGCTTTAACCTATGCTTTATCCTATGCATGGGTCCCCACAATTATCTATGGTACAATTGCAGTTATTTTCATTACAGGTAATATATAATCATTGACCATGGGATGGGTAAGGCCTGTCTCTAACAAAATGGGATAGGTTAATTTGACCACAAAAAGTAAAACTGCTAAGGCTTAAAATGACCCACAACAGCAGCTAGCCTAGTACTTACATATGGTCCTATAAACCTATTACCCAATTGCTACCTAATTAAACATTTAATTCCTCAGTTGGTCTTATTTACATATGTACTTTTTCTTTCATCTGTTTATACTCCCCAAAGTATTACTTATTTGCCTACTCTTCTTAAGTCATTTACTTTATTTCTTCTGCCACCTACTGCCATTCTCTTATCCTGTCAGAGTCTTTTCCACCTCTTCTTTCCTTTCTTATCTTTCACAACATTCTCTACTTCTTTGCATCCCCTCTCATATTCTGAATGATTCATTTCTTTACTTTGACATAAATGTGTTTCATATATATTTATTTATTTATCATTTGTTTGCTGGGAAAGTTGACTGGGACAGAGAGCCCATTTTCAGTGGAGGCCCAGGGAGAAATGCTCCGAATGCATGTCTGTGGAATATGGGAGGAAACCCAGATGAATGCAGGGTGGACATGCAGACTCTGCACAGAGGGCACCCCAGCCAAGAACTGAACAAGAGAACCTCTTGCTGTGAAGTGACAATGCTAATCGCTGCACCACTCCGCCGCCCATAATTTATCAGCGTTATTATTTTATTTATTGTTTTATTTATTTACATTTGTTAACTGGGAAATTCTGACTGGACTAGGTTCATTTACAGCGGAGGCCCGGGGAGAAAAGCTCCACATTGTTAAGCAAGAGAAAAATATTTGTATGCAGAGTAGTACAAGTTAAATGAGAGAAATATTTTTATACAGAGTAGTACAACAAACATGTACATTATACAACAAAACAATCAGATATTCACATTAAAAATGCAAGCAGACAAGACACTTCTCAGTTATGACTCATATATAACTTTTCAGTTATGAGTCATATATACATTTATCAGCATTATGACTCATATATACATTTATCGCCATTACGTCTCATACAGACATGTATCACCACTACTAGCTTGGTCTGCAAAGCTATAGAAAGGATCATCATGGACCTCATAAATAAAGATATTGGGGACCTACAGACACTGGATCCTACCCAGTTCGGCTTTGTTAAGGGCAGATCCTGCCTCTTAAACCTGTTTGATTTCTTTGAAACAGTCACCAAGGCCATTGACGAGGAGAAGGTGGTCCACACAGCCTACCTGGACCTCGCAAAAGCCTTCGATACAATACCCCGCTCGGGCATTATAGATAAGCTCACCAGCTTAACTATAAACCCCTATGTCACTAGATGGGTTGCAAACTACCTCAAGGACAGAACCCACATGGTTAGAATTGCTGGAGCCATGTCAGACTCCAAACCAGTTACAAGTGGCATCCCACAGGGCTCAGTCCTGGGACCTCTCGTGTTCGGTATATATTTCTTGGAGGTGCAGGCCAACACGGAAGGACTGTGGCTGACCAAGTTCGTAGTTGACTGCAAACTAGGCGCCATAATCGACTCTTCAGCCGACACAAGCATCCTACAAAAGGGCCTCATAGAAACAGACAACTGGTGCAGAGCCATGGCCTCATGCTAAATGCCAAAAAGTATATAGTCATCCCCTTTGGCATAAACAAAGTGCCCACAAATTACCACATAGGTGGTAATCCATTAAGTACGGAAGAAGTAATTAGGGACCTGGGGACCCAAGTTGATAGCAATCTCTCATTTGAAAACCATGTGGCCAAAGTGGTTAGAAAAACATTTTATATAGCCCACCTAATCATGAAGGGATTCACATCTAGATCAGTGGAGGTCATTGTGCCTCTTTACTCATCCCTCATCAGGCCCATAATTTAGCACAATGCTCCTTTTGGGATGTACTTTACCAGACACCTGCAGCAACTGGAAAGACCCCAAAAGTACCTCACCAAGAGGATCAAAGGGCTCAAACAGATGCCATATGCTGCCCGGTTAAAGAAACTCCAGCTCTACTCAGTGGCATACCGCCTGCTCAGAGGCGATCTGTGCCTGACGTATAAAGCCATGTCCAACCCAGAATTAATGGACATGCTGCACCTCAGAAAATCCAAATCCCATCGAGCTACGTGCTCGAGAGACTTGAACCTCAGCACTGAAATGAATAGGACATGATGGAGGGACAGATTCATAACCCAGAGGCTCCCTTCACTCAGGAATAAAATCCCAGTCCAGGTTAGGCAGAGTCGCTCATTGAGTCTCTTCAAGAGGAATCTTGATGAGTGGATGGGAGATTGTAGGTTTACCCCGGGTATCACTTCTGTGTCACTGTTAGACAGAGGCACAGTACACTAACCTCGAAAAAGGGCATAGCAAAATTAATTTAAAATGAGTGACGAAAGCCAAACACACTCTGGCTAGGCTTATAAATGCCCTAGGGCAGATAGCCTAGTATGAACCTATGAACCTATGAACCTATGAACTAACTTAGTTGTGGAGTTCCTGTTACAGCTGAGGCTATGCATTATTACCTCCCCCTCCACATACCCACCTTTGCATGTTTAGCCAATCAACTTACTGCCGGCAATAACATTTCACTGAATCAATTCTTATGCAGCTTGTACTTTCCTTTCTTACTGGGTGGTTTCTGCTTCACTTTGCCTCCTTTCCATGAACTGATGTTTTCTCCTGTAGAGGTATTTTTGTAATTGCTTCTGCATTATTGCTTGCATTTTTATCAGGACTAAATTATGTATACTTGCACTATTTCACTGCATTTGAAAAATAACATGGTCTAAAATTTCTGAATTGCATACCTTTGCTGTGTAGCTTGCATTATATTTATTTATTTACCCTTTTGTTGACCAAGATAGTCGTACTAGGTTAGTAGCCTCTTTTCAGGGGAGACTCGAGGTAGTATAGATATTTTAGGGGAAATGAGTCCAGGCCATCAGGGAACCATACCTCTCAACTGTCCAGATTTTTGCCTCATAATTTCAGTCTTTTCCTCCAAAACATAGTGGTTTTCTGGCAAATCACTGGGCTGAACTGAAGAAAGAATTCAGTAAATTATGACATACATTTAAGTTTCAGACTTCATATCCTGCAGAAAATGCATGTTAACACAAGCCATGTTATTCTAGCAACTATCTAAGTTCATAAGAGAAATATGGGGAAATGAGTCCAGGCCATCAGGGAACCATACCTCTCAACTGTCCAGATTTTTGCCTCATAATTTCAGTCTTTTCCTCCAAAACATAGTGGTTTTCTGGCAAATCACTGGGATGAACTGAGGAAAGAATTCAGTAAATTATGACATACATTTAAGTTTCAGACTTCATATCCTGCAGAAAATGCATGTTAACACAAGCCATGTTATTCTAGCAACTATCTAAGTTCATAAGAGAAATATGGGGAAATGAGTCCAGGCCATCAGGGAACCATACCTCTCAACTGTCCAGATTTTTGCCTCATAATTTCAGTCTTTTCCTCCAAAACATAGTGGTTTTCTGGCAAATCACTGGGATGAACTGAGGAAAGAATTCAGTAAATTATAACATACATTTAAGTTTCAGACTTCATATCCTGCAGAAAATGCATGTCAACACAAGCCATGTTTTTCTAGCAACTATCTAAGTTCATAAGAGAAATATTTAAAATCTGTCCCTATTTTTTGGCCTTTGCCCCCCCCCCCCAGTTACATCAGACTTTGTCAAGATTTCTTGGGCTGAGGTATGCAGGGAACCCTTTCTACTCTTTTCAATAGGCACAGTGGAATCTTTTACACAGTCTGAGCTACCACTGACTCAAGCAGATGGGGCCTCAGTTTAGCATGTCATCCAAAGAATTTACACACTCATAACTGCAGCATCCCCCTTACACTGCACTGTCTGCAATTCACCTACATGGTGTGAGAAGAGAACCCACAGCCTTCTGCACCAAAGGCTATGTGCTACCTGCTGCACCACTGACAGTGTTTATCAATCTCATTATCTCCATATGTGGGAAGTTAAGTAACTGATTTTGCCTTTATGCCTTTCTATGCATTTGAAGTTTTATTTCGCCCTCTTTTACCTACATTCGTGCATGCCATTTGACATTCATGGATCTCTTCTTCCCACCCTTCCACTGAAAATAAGCCTGGGGCTGCTGAAAATTATTACATTGTCAGCAAACAACAAGTAGCCAAACAAATAAACAAATAATTGACTAATGTATTCTATAAAGTTAGAGAGTACTCTGAAAAAAGTGTCAGGACATAAAGTGTAATATAGCAAAATCACCAGTAGATGACAGACACTATCCATATTAACAATGAAGGGCTGAATTTCTGGATCTGCTTCTAATACTTTATGTTAAAACAAGAACCAAATTCCAACACCGAATATGTTGCTTATCAGTGAAATCATGCTCTTCTCATATTCCAAATGGAAATGAATAATTCGATAGTAATGATGGTCTAGAATGAATTAGCAAGATCACATTTCTGGGGACTTTAATGCTTTGAATATTTATAATAAACTGTTTGTCCTTCATATTGCTATGGAAATCTTGAATGCCTTGTTTTATTTTGTTTGTAGACTTATGTACATCTTTAAAAATAGTTCCCACCATCAAAGACATTTTGTAAAATTAATCCTTAGCTAAACCATTAAAAATAAAAGGCTGCCATGTAAGTTTTTTATATTTTTTATTTGTTATCAGACTTTTTATACCTGCTTTCTGTTACTCATTTGCAGCAACCAAGGAATGACACTGCATGAAATAACTAAAATAATGCAGTCTCACAATGACTAGTTTGTTTATGATGTTGAGTGTTTGTGATTCTTTAACGTCTTTGTGAAAAGCTAATCTTTTCACTAAGGAATGCAGTTATCTTCAACTTGCGAGACTTTCCTTTCAACTGGCTATAATGAAACAATCTTTTCCAAAATGGTACCCACGCTTTGCAATGACATCCCAGAGAAAATAAAAACTTAACCAATCTTTTATCCTTTAGAAAAAGGTCTGAAATTCCACCTAACTTACAGATGCTCCTGCTTTAGATAATAGCTAACATCACTTAGTTTCTTCACTTGTTTTACTCCACTAGCTCAGTTGCTGCTATGTCATTTTAGTAAATCAATTAATGCCATGCAATTATACCAGCTCTCTATTGAAACGTCTGCACTTGTAATACTGAGTAAGAACACCATAAAAAGAGAAAAGAAAAGACAAAAAAATGCAGGTTAAGCTTGAATATTGGACTTCCTGAACTTTTATATACAAACTCCAAGATCTCAATACCTTGGAGAAAAAGGAATATTCTGAGAAATGGCCATCTCGTACATAATATATGCAAGTCCATTTTTTGGTTATTCACTGTCTGTATTTCAGGACTGGATCATGCAGGTCCCAATATTTTATGTAGTTATCAATTATATCTACCCCTATTATGCTATATTCAGACTGCAAATCTTCATAGACTATAGTTTTCCATCACGTTTATAAAGCTGTAAATGTTCCAGACTTTAATTTATTATTCTTGTTTGCCCAAAGACGGATTTGAAAGTATTCACCATACTATTTTAATTTATGCAAACTAAAACATTTGTATCAGCACCTTGTTTTTGCCTCTGGTCTGGGTCATGACTGCATCTTTGGACCAGTCCTTCCACCTGGTTAACAAACTGAAATAAAATAAATAAAATCTTATCTTCTGCAAGGTGTGCTGTGTGTGGGTATGTCTGTGTGTGTGTGTGTGTGTGTATATATATATATATATATATATATATATATATATATATATATATATATATTATATATATATATATATATATATATATATATATTACATATACATATGTGTGTGTGTGTGTGTGTATATATATATATATATATATATATATTTATGTGTGTAAAAAAAGTTACTGTTGTATTACCACAACTAACATTCTCTGCCCTCCACAAACACAACTCAAAAAATGTTATGAATTTAGAAACAGCGCTCTCAGTTTTCACAGACATAACAGATGTACGGTATTTAGTTGGGATATCAGATTAACCCATAAGATGACTGGAAGACATCAGAGGCCACAGTGCTCAGCCATTTTGCTTTTATAGCTTTTCAGCAGCCAGGTCTCATGCCAGAAGAAATGTTATCATGGTGAGTCTTAGCTACCGACTGACTGACTAAATCTGGGGTATATTATAGAATAATGCCTAATGTGGACATACATATAATTCATATAATCTCAGTGCTCATGTCACTTACTACCACTCCTATATACACAGGTGCAAACACACACACATACACACACTGAAACACCATACATGTGCACAGTCTCACACGCACACACACACAGACACACACACACGCACACACACACACACACACACACACACACACACACACACACACACACACACACACACACACACACACACACACACACACACACACATTTTTCACTACATTTCCAGTGCCAAGGAAACAGAAATGCCCAGGGATTGGACTCCTCTGAACCACAATCACTGCCCTACTGTGAAGCTTTCATCTGTATCCTGTCCGATGATGTTATTCACTATGTAGCCCAAGCCTGTATAGCAAGGCCTTTGGTACTCCTTAATGTCTTGCTTGAAGGAATTGCAAAGAAGTTTGCGTCAGTACATACAAATCTATTTAACATGACAGATAAGAGGCTTTTTCAGTTACAATAAGCAGTTTAATTATGAAAACTTATTTCTGAAAGCATCATCTCTCAGCTTCAAGCATGTTGTTTAGTGACATCAAAGTACCGCACCTTTGGTCTTATCTAAAGGTGCTCTGGTGCTGAAGTATGAATCCTGGGACTTAGTAGTTTTGTTATTTCTGAAATTAAAGGCAGCTCACTCTTTGGAAGTATAGGACTTTGGTTAAAATAAATGCATTGTGGCAGTTAACTGAATGCTGCTTTATTATACTTCACAATACTGAAATTGCACACTCAACTTCCCAAATTGGAGACTTCCAACTAAAATTCTAATAGCGTTTTTGAAGGGGAGTCCCCCCACACACGCACATCTACACTAAGGGTGTCTAACCTTTTTTGTTTTAAGGGCCACTTACCAAACAGTTCAGAGACCACTTACCATAACTCACAAGGTTTGGGGGGGGGCCACATTATCATGTCCTACATGTATCTTTTCATTCAAAACAGTATCTTGTAGGACATACCAAGGGCCAGTTAAAATGCTTTGGTGGGTCGGATTGTGGCCATAGGGCCAATTATTGGACACCCCTGCTATACACCATTGCAGTTTTATATTTGTCTCTATATGCTAACTCTAAGGTCACTTAACATTGGGTTATGGAAGAACTTGCTTACCTCCAACTTCAGCAATTTCTCAGCATAGAAGTGATGGATGAAAAATCGAGTTTGACCATGGAGCTTGAGTAAATTTTGGTTCATAAAAGTAAGGGTTTCTAAGACAAAACACAAGTAGTGATAGGAGTGCATATTGCTTTTAATCAGGGCAAGTCCTCTAGGAGCTAGGACCTAGTAGGGTGACTTCTGTATAGCACACTGACTCAAGAAGTACCTTCATAGAAAGGACAGGTGGATGTTAAACCTCTTGGCATAGCTTAAGAGTGAAGATTTCAGGAGTTAAGGCCTGCATCTGTCCTGAATACTGCTCGCTGACTATATGACTGCCTTGAAGGTTTGAAGTGGACTGAGGCAGTCATGCCTTGGAGCATGGTATTATGATATTATTTATTGTGCCAGTAATGTCCTATTATCCTTCCTTGTTTTGTTAAGCACCATTGTAGCCACAGACCATTACATTTTACAGGTATATACATGATGCATCTCAAAACAATGTGAACAGAATTCAAGGTTCATTAATTTCAGATTTCACTGAGATAGAACATGCTGATGTGTCTTCAGCATGCCTTTCAACCTCTTATTACAAGAAAGCTGGACTAGTACTGTGGTGGTGGTGCTGTGGTAGTGTTGTCTCCTCACAGTTAGACGTTGCCCGTTTGATTCTCAGTTAGAGCGTCTTGTCTGTGTCGACATGCGTGAATGGGCGTTCCTTCATTGAAGGTTGTGCGTTAGGCCCAGCAAGCCAGCACGTAAAAATCTACTGCCAATCATTAGCAGACCGGAGTTCCGCTGTGGCGACCCCTAACCGGGAAAAGCCAAAAGACACAACAAGTACAAGAAAGCTGGACAAAGACAAAAATAATGTGGGACAAAGGCCTAAAAAATAAGCACAGGTTTTAAATATTGCCCATATAAATGTGGAATATTGATAGAAGTTGTATTAGCATGCATTTTTCTGAAGGCTATGAAGTCTGATACTCAAAGGTCTGTCATTATTTAGTGACCTTCAATCCTCAGTGATTTGCAAGAAAAACACAAATTTTATGATGAACAGGCTGGACTTTCTCTACAAAAATCTGGACAGTTGAGAGGTTGCATATGCCAAATAATATTTTTTCAGGCTTCATGTGAGAAAACATGTCTTCATAACTAACAGCCACAGAATATTCAGTAGTCTTTTCTTTGTACCAAGGTGCTAGTAATAGTTTCAGAATTGTCTGCTGTTCGTACACTTGGAGCATCATCTGGTTCATCATTCTAGAAATCTTTCATCCTTTTACCACATAGCTCTCAACTGTACTTTCCCAGAATGTCCAGATTTTTACCTTATATTTTTGGTCTGCTCGTCATAAAGTTTTTCTGACAAATCATTGAGGATTGAAGTCACTAAATAGTGATAGACATTTGAGTTTCAGACTTCATATCCTTCAGAAAATACATGCCAATACAAAACCTTTTATTCTAACAACTTTCTAAGTTTATAACAGCAGTATTTAAAATCTGTCTCTATTTTTGGGCCTTTGTTTCCCATTATTTTTGGCTATGTCCAAATTTCTTGTGTTAAGAAGTTGAAAATGTATGTTCTGCCATTTGACTATTTGTTAAGGAATCTTCAGTTCCTTCTGTAACTCTGGCCACCTCTGATTCTGATGATGATATGTGGTATGGCCCAGTTCATGTTTCCTTGACCATCACTGAAAACTACATCTGGACTTATTACACAACAGTTATCTATCTTGGCTGATCTTTGGGTATTTTTTCCTGTATGTCTGAAAATAAATCATTGTTTCTGTTTAATTTTCTTATCTCTTGGTTCTTATTTCATAGGTTCATAGGTAGGTACTAGGCTACTGGCCCAAGGGCCTATGTAAGCCTAGCCAAAAAAGTTCCCTGGCTTACGCCATCCAAGAAAGTTATTTTCCTGTGCCACTGTTGAGTAGAGACACAGACGTGATCCCGGGGTGTATTTCCTATTTCCCATCCACTCATCAAGACTTTTCTTGAAGAGTGCTAATGAAGAACTTTGCTTGACATAGATGGATAGCCTGTTCCAGAGTATGGGAAGTCTCTGGGACAGGAATCTATCCCTCCAGCATGTCCTCTTTATTGTGGTGACAAGGTTTAGGTCCCTAGAGCATGTAGCTCAGAGGGATTGGGATTTCTTTAGGTGCAGCATGTCCAACAGCTCTGGGTTTGACATAGCTTTATATGTTAGGCAGAGATCACCTCGGAGTAAGCGATATGCTATGGAGTAAAGCTGGAGTTTTTTGAGATGGTCAGTGTAGGGCATTTGTTTGAGGCCAGTAATCCTGTTTGTGAGGTACTTCTGTGGCCTTTCCAGCTTCTGCAGATGTCTTGTGAGGTACATTCCAAAAGGGGAATTGTACTCTATAATGGGTCTAATGAGTGTCCGGTAGAGGGGAACAATGACCTCTTTTTTCCTGGATGGGAACCCTTTTATGATGAGGTGTGCCACGTAGAAGGACTTCCTGACTACTGTGGCGATGTGACTATCAAAGGACAGACTACTGTCCACCTGGGTCCTAAGGTCTCTTATCACACATTCGGTGTTAAGTAGACTGCTGCCTATGTTGTAGTTCATGGGTACAGAGTTTTTACCAAAGGGGATGACACTGCATTTTTTGGCATTGCGCTTGAGGCCATGGCTCTGACACCATGCATCTGTCTCAGCGAGGCCCTTCTGTAGGATGTCCACATCATTTGGGGTCTTGACTATGGCTCCTAGTTTGCAGTCATCTGTGAACTTCATTAGCCAGAGGCCTTCTGTGTTAGCCTGTACTGCAGAGAAGTAGATACCAAACAGGAGAGGCCCCAGGTCTGAACCCTGTGGTACTCCACTTGTCACTGGTTTGAGGTCAGATTTGGAGTCTGCAACTTTTACAGTGTGGGTTCTGTCAGTGAGCCAGTTGGCAACCCATCTTGTGACGTAGGGATTTATACCTAGTTTACTGAGTTTAGCTATAATTCCAGAATGGGGGATGGTGTTGAAAGCCTTGGTGAGGTCAAGATAGGCTGTGTGAACCACCTTGCCCTCATCTACGGCTTTGGTGACTGCCTCAAAGAAGTCAACCAGGTTCAGGAGGCATGATCTGCCTTTCACAAACCCAAACTGGGTGGGATCCAGAGTTTGGAGGTTACCAATGTCTTTGTTTATGAGTTCCACGATGATATGTTCCATGGCCTTGCAGACCAGTCTTGTCAGGCTAATAGGGCGATTGTTCCCAGGATCAGTGGTGGCTCTCCCTTTGTGGAGTGGGATAACTGTTGCTGTGTGCCATTCAGTGGGCACAAAGCCTGATGCGAGGCTATTATTGAACACGGTGCTTAGGTGGAATATTCCTTATTCCTTTCTGCCATCATTGACTTTAACAGTTTAGGCATTACTGAAAATTTATTTCTAAACCTTCCACCCATCAGATGCTGCACAAGGGATACTTCTGTGCCTGCCATCTTGTGATGTGTTTCTAATTGCCAACAGGGCCAATTAGGGATCCTTCTAATCCCTTCTAAATATTTTAAAATTATCTTTACAGCATTATGCTTCTTTCTACCATTGGGTGCAGCTGAGAATAGCTTCCATCCTTTTATCACATGTCTAAAATTCCAGTCTTCTGCAGATACATGGAGATTTGTGGAAAAACATTGTGGACACTTGTCTGAAATGAAAAAGTCCGCCGTTCTATGAATGGGTGGTCTATAATTAACAAACAGCCTTGTCTTGCAAATTGTGATGCAGTTTGGAATTCTCTGTCAGGTTTTTTTTTTTTAATTATGTGTTCAGTTTCCACAGATGGTTGTTTTTTTTATTAGCATGGATCTATTTGTCTGTCAGTCCTATAAAATGATTTGGGTTTCTATGAAGATCATTTTACAGGACTGACATTGTTTCAGTTGCGACCACCGCAAACTTAAAAATGGTAAAACTTATTTTGCATTTTGAACACGTTTTGTTTTGTCCTACATGTTATCTTTTGACAATTATAGTAAGCAATTTACTTTGAACAGTCCATAATGCACTTATTATTGCAAACTTTCAAAAATGCTTGAAGGAATTTCTTTGCCTGTTTTCCTGTATCCACTTAAGTGTTTCTTTATCCATCTTTGCATACAATAATTTGTTATATCATGCCCAGAATAAGTCACAATTCAGATATAAAACTGCTTTTTAGTCAGAGTACATCTGTTTAGTAATGCAAACTATTTTAAAAGTTTTATTGCATTACACTAATGCTGGTTATACATTTTGCAAAACAATTAAACAAAGTTTGTAGCAGATCCTACAATGGTTCTGATATTAGTAACATTGTTTTACTTCACACATCTACACATTGTGCCATACTTAGAACATGCGGATCCTCATATTGCATGACAATATTTCCATTATGCGTAACATGGTTTTACTTTGCATATTGTGCCATAGTTAGAACATGTCGTTCCTCATATTGCATCTCAGTATTTCCCTTATTCGCAACATGCTTTTACTTCACACATTGTGCCATTTATTTATTTATTTATTTATTTATTTATTTTACATTTGTTGACCGGGCTAGTCCAGCTGGATAATTTCCATTTTCAGCGGAGGCGCGGAGAGAAAAGCTCCTCAGATTAAAACAAGGCTATAGAAATTAAACAATTACAATAAAAGCCTGAGACATAGACAGTGAGCAACAATGGATACATATTAGTTTAGATCAAGTAATAAAAAACACATAGTGCTATCTACGTATTGAGAAAGGCATTAATTCTTTACAGTACAATTATGTTAGGATGGGGTAATTACATATTTTAAAATGTATGTACATACTTATAAAAGACAATGTTTGTCCCTCTTTTTTTTTTTTTTTTTTTTTTTTTTGAGAACAGTCGTAACAGTAGACATTCGTGATCACAGAGAAAGATTGCAGTTTTGACATAAGGAATTATGATAGTAGAATGAAGATAGTAGATTAGTCTGGATTGGTACAAGAGCAGAGCCAGAAGTTGTTCAGATGTAAAAGAAGTTGTTTTTTAAAAAGATGAAAGGAGCCGAGAGAGGTAATGTGTGAGGGGAGGTTATTCCATATTTTGCCTACTGAGTTGGAGAAAAGGCAGTTACCTGCAGAATTTGTAATTCTAGTTGTGTTGATTTGTAGCTTTTCATGGAGCGCAGCTGTTTCAAGTTATTATAGGGGTCAAGAGGTTACTAAGAGCAGGTGTCTTTGAAGGTTGATATAGAATATTATGTGTTATTAAGAGTTGTTGATAGATAAGTTTATTAGGAAGTTCCAACCAGTGTAAGTGTTTTAAGTTTATACAGTGGTGAGTTCTATACTGGGATGCTGTGGCAAAACGAGCTATATTGTGGTAGGATGTAGTCAGTTTCCTAAGGTTGCTTTTAGAGAGGTTAGTGTAAATAGAGGAAGCATACAGTAGGGTAGAGATAAGATGTGATTGTGCTAAGGTGGTCCATGTTTCAGGTGTAAGGAAGGGTTTAATTCTATACAGTGACCCAATCTTTTTATTAACTGCTTTTATTGTGTTATTGATGTGATAATCATAGCTAAGATGATTATCAATAGTAACACCAAGCAGTTTGGTAGTAGAGTCAGGGGAGATGAGGGAATTATCACTTGCAGTAATAGTAACGTTTAGTTGAGAAGATTTGTGGGTAGGTGAGAATAGTAATAGTTTTGTTTTCTTAGGGTTGAGGAGAAGACATCTTTTTGAGAACCACTGTTCGACGGTAGAAAAGGTAGATTGTGTTAGTGACTGGAGTTCAGATTGAGTGGAAGCTGTGCAAATAATGGTGGAATCATCTGCATATTGTATACAGGTAGTGTTTTGGATAGATGATTGGAGATCATTAATAAAGATAGAGAATAAGAGTGGGCCTAGTATAGATCCTTGAGGTACTCCTAAAGAGATAGGTAGTAGAGCAGATAGAGAATGTTTCCATAGTACTGCTTGTTGTCGGTTTTCAAGATAGGATGAGAACCAGGTTAAGGAAGAGAAATCCAAGGCAAGGGATTTTAATATATGTAGAAGAAGTGTATGGTTGACCATGTCGAAGGCTTTTGACAGGTCTAGGAAAAGAGAAGAGGTTAGTTTGTTGTTGTTACGGTTACAGTTGATGGTGTTGGTAAAGGAAAGTAGAGCATACTTAGAGTATGTGGGTCCTTGCCTTGTATTACTTGAAATATGTTAAGTTTATAGTTATTTTGCTTAATATTTCAGAGGATATGCCACAAATCTATACATTATAAGCAACACTTTTAATTCCCAGTTTCAGAAGACAGTTTTTTGCTTACTAATTTATTATTTCAGCAACTTGCATAGAAATAAAACCTCCCATGCCTTTCACATGCAGTACTGCACCTACCATTTCCATATTTGCTAGCTCTGTTTCTTTGGATTATTGCACGGATACTTTTTCTCCACTATTGTCTTTAAATAACTTCTGTTCCCATTGATGTCAAAATGGAATGTGCTAGAAGCTCTACCCCAAAATGAAGAAAAGGTGATACACGACTTTCATCACCCTCTGTACATGTTATACTCAAAACATATCTGCTTCTAGTTATTCACTGGGTTCTCATTCAGTTCTGTTGCTAGATTTAATATTTTTATGATTTGGTGGAGTAGTATACACAATTAATCATTACAGCTTATAAAGCATTTATGTCACTTTTCATTCAGATTGTTTATATTCTTTTTCTATTTGCAGTGTTTCCCTTCATGTGGTGAGATTGAAACAAAAGCACCCGCAACAGTTTGCAGTCTGATAACCAAATGAGAATCTTTTGAAGACCTACAATGCGTACAAATCATAAAACTTTTCCAAAATCAAAATCAAAATCCAAAGAATGAAACATTATGCACCTTAATTCAAAGTATATATATATATATATATATATATATATATATATATATCCATATCTATCTATATATATGACTGCTATATTAGTTATCACTGCATGCATTTTATTGCGTGATGAAACGGTGATGTTTTCCATCTCTGATGCAGTTTGTCAAATTATTTAACTGTCAAAGTTCATTATATTAATCGGTACATAATTCAAGGGTTTTTGCCCTTTTAATTTAGTTTTTGCAACCCTGAAGTTAGTATATTTCATTTCCAGGGGTGTGGGGGATGAAGTTCCACATGTAAAAAGCTGTTTTTTATTTTACTTGTCATAATCACAAATGTAACATATTGGTTTACATTTGCAATTACTTCTTTGTGATAATTTTAGTGGTGATTAATGATAATCTCCAGTAAGTTTGATGTTATGTGTTTTGATCAAACACAGTGGTGATTAGTCAATCTAAACTTATATATATATAGATAGATACAGAATATATATATATATATATATATATATATATATATATATATATATATATATGTATTTATAAATATAGGATCATAGAATCATAGGGGATTACTAGGCTATCGCGTGGAGATATTTTATGCCTAGCCATTTCATCCCAATGTAATACCATAGAAATGCTAGAACATACCCAAGATTGGATTTAGTGATGACTGCCCATGTCCAGGAGGGTTGTGGGCTCTATCCCTGGTAAAAATTTATGGTACCCCATCCACTCATCCAGGTTCCTCTTGAATAGTGTCATAGAGGTGCTCTGCTTCACATGAATTGGTTGTCTGTTCCAAAGACATGACAGTCACTGGGACATAAATCTGTCCCTCCAGCATGTCCTATTTAAGTCGCAGGCCATATTTAGGTTCCTGGAATGGGTAGCCCTAGTCCCATTTGATTTAAGGATATGCAGCAAGTTCATTAGGCTTGGCTTTAAGATTGCTCTGTAGGTCAGGCATAAGTCTCCCCTAAGAAGTCTATACAATACAGAGTATAGTGACAGGGACTTTAGTCAGTCTGTGTAAGGCACATGCTGGAGCCCCTTGATCTTCTTTGTTAGAAACCTCTGAGGTCTCTCTAATTGTTGCAGGTGCTTGGTATCGTACATGCCAAACAGGGCATTGTACTCAATTATGGGCTGGATAGGTGCTGAGTATTGGGGGGGGCTTATAACTTATTTTGCTCTCGAGGTGATGCCTTTACTAATCAAGTGTGCTACATAGAAAGCTTTCCTTACTACAGTAGACATATAGTGGTCAATGTTAAGGTTGCAGTCAACTTGTGATCCCAGGTCCCTTACCACTTCATGGGTATTTAGAATATTGTTGTTGATTTGATAGTGTGAGGGGACATTGTTTGTACTGAAGGGAATGATGATGCATTTCTTTGCATTCAGTTTGAGACTGTGACTAATACACCAGTTGTTGGTCTGTGTGAGACCCTCCTGGATATACTGACATAGTTTGGGGAGTCAGTGACTGCACCTAGTTTGCAGTAGTCTGCAAACTTGGTCAGCCACAAACCCTTAGTTTTGACCTGAACTTCTGAGAAGTATATACCAAACAGTAGGGGGCCTAGCACTGATCCCTGTGGCACCCCACTGGTAACAGGTCTGCTGACTGATGTGGAGTCACCCACTTTGATAGTGTGTCTCTGGTTTGTGAGCCAGTTGGCAACCCATCTTACAGTGAAGAGGTTTACATTAGTTTGCTAAGTTTATTGGTAATGCCTGAATGTGGGATTGTATCAAAAGCCTTTGCTAGGTCGAGGTATGCTATGTGCACAAATTTGCCCTTGTCAATGGCCACGGTCACATTTTTAAAGAAATCCACCAGATTTTACAGGCATGATCTGCTCTTCATGAAGCTGAATTGGGTAGGATCCAGGGTTTGACGGTCACCTATGTCTTTATTTAGGAGGTCCATAATGTTACATTCCATGGCTTTACAGATGAGGCTGGTCAGGCTTATGGGTCTGTAATTTCCTGGGTCTGTTACTAGGCCATCTTTGTGGAGGGGAATAACTGTTTCTATTTCTGTTTTCCATTCCACAGGAATAAAGCCTGTGGTTAGGCTATGATTGAAAAGGGTACTCAGTGGTGCTGTTAGTTCATGTTCTAGCCTGTTTAGAAGACAGCCTAGGATGTCATCTGGTCCCATAGAGGCTTTTCTTTTGCCTTGAACAAGTCTTTGAGGACCTGCTCTTCAGATATGTATGGTGGAGGGGGGCTGGGGAAAGGTTTGTTGTAAGTTAGGAGGGGATAAGGGAGTGAAATTTTCACAAACCTATCCACTAGCAGGTTTGCTATCTCTGTGGGGTTAGTGTGCGTGATACCATTGGCCACTAGTTCTGAACATGATTGGGTCCTACCCTTTAGGTTATGTATGTAGCTGTAAAAGGCCTTATGGTTATCCTTGGCTATACTTGCTAAGTTTCCCTCAAAGGAGTCCATGAAGGATTTGACAAGTTGCCATATTTGTCTGTTGAGGCTGAGGAGGTTGATTTCCCTTTGTTGGGTCCCTGTCTTTGTTTTCTTGGACAGCAACATTTTGTGTTTATTGTAAAGTTTGTTGATGCTGCATGTCTACCATGGCAGCTTGAGTTTACTTTGGGCTCTGCCTTTGATTCTTTCTGGTACAGCTGAGTTTATACACTTAATCAAGTGATTGTACAAGACTTTAGCGTAAGCTTTGGCATAGTTACTGTGATGCCTCTGCACTAGCCCAGTAATCAAGGAGCCTCAATCCTCACCACTAGCACCAGTGAGGGACATACACATTGGGAGGATGACAAGTACACACATAGTAAAGCACAATTTCCCTTAAGACCACAGAGATCACAGTTAGTCTGGGGCTGGTCTCTCCCTCTTTCTCCAGACCTTCAATAAGACTCCCCACTGGCAGAGCTATAGAGTTTAGTCCTTAGCCAGGGTTCCAAGCCAAGTCCTCACAGCACTCTCTTTGTCAAACCAGTGCTTTGTGTCCCTGCAAAAGTAGCTGACATGCACACATACTTTGAGATTTGATTTATACACAAAAACACACCTGAAAAAGGCTGGCACAGGTTTCCTAGCTATAGCCCCTTCTGCTCAGACCTTAAGGTAGTTATCACACCACCAGAACCCCTTATTAGCTACTTTAAGGTCCTTCCCAAAGAGTGACCAATCCTACTGTGTAATGTTACTATTATCCAAATGGTAAGTGTGACCAAGACTTTCAGGGCTATTTAGGAGTGGCCTATACAGTGTCACCAAATGCATATGCAAGTAGAGCTTAAATATCTCTAAACAAACCAGCCACAATTAAAAGTTTAAATATATTTAATAATAAATAATAAAAGAACAAGAAAATACTCAGTAACTCAGCACAGTGACTACAGAGTTCAGAATCACAGGAAATATTGTAAAACAACATTGCAGGACAGTCTCAAATAAATACAGAAAACATCTAAACTAATCCTTACTATATTCATATCTATAAGTGAAATTCCCTAAGTCTTGCTTACAGACAACATGCAGGCAGAAGTGCTGATGAGTGGATGTTTCCAGGTCCAAAGACAAATGCAAAATGCACAGTCTCTGTGAGAGTTCCCAAATTAATATCAAACATTACTGCTAGGTCAGTTGGATGACATCACTATTTGTCACCTGCCTTCAGTTCCCAGGCTAACAGATACCAACAGAATTTTTAGCATCTCTGTGTGAGAAGTACATATTTCTCAGAAATTTAGAACTGGAAGTTGTAAAACAGTTAAACACTTTTACATTTTAAACCTAGTAATTATTGCTGTTTCAAGATAATAGAAAGAAACCTCTAGCTCTAGACATTTTGCCTACTTCAGTGAAGCTGAGAGATAAACACAATCATAAAACAATTCATTTATTTTCTTAGCGTTTGCAAGTTAACTCTGTTCTTTTCCAGTACAGTACACTGTGGTTACATTCTTGAAGCTCAGTACAGAACATACAGTTCAACACACACTTCTGCACCAGTAGTCTAATATCCACATAACATATGAGTTCTCTTACATTTGTAAGACAAACCTATGGATCATATTACTATTCACAAATGACATATGATTATTTACAAAATTCCAGATAGCTGGGCTGGCAGTGTCACATTTCTATATAAATCATATTAATATTTTCAAGTGACATATTATTTACAAAATTCCAGCTAGCTGGGCTGGCAGCATTTCAGTTTGTCATAGTTATCACTTCCAGCTTGGAGTGGAGCTTAGAATGCATTTATACCTTCACCTAAGAGGGTATAGTTTGCCTTGGTGAAGTCTTTTAGTCTGATTTTATTCTTTGTGAGTTCCGGTGTTAGTGCCAGCTCGATGGTGACTGATTTGTGGTCTGTTTTAACTAATGAGGGTCTGACAGTTGCGGCAATGCATCTGTTTGACATGCTGGTGAGGACCAGATCCAGAATGGTTGTTCCCCTGGTTGGGATATGGACAATTTGTTTCAGGGTATTTGAATTAACAAAGACAAGGAACTTTTGTGCTATAGTGAGTTAGGACTAGCGTAGGTTTCCATTTGCTAGGGGATAATTAAAATCCCCAATAACCAGTGTGTTTGGTAAAATTTGGATCGCCTCCTGTTTGGTCAAGTAGGCCTCGAAGACTTTGTGACCTATGGAAGGGGATCTATAACTGGCTATGACTGGAATGGGAGTTTTAACTGGACCTGGAGTAACTTCATGGAGTTGTCCAGTCTAACTAGATGGAAGGTGAATTTATCTCTAATATAGATTGAAACACAGCCTGTTTTGGTTTTCACATGTTCTTTTTGCGGTCTAAAGGTGTAGAAGGCATTGTAGCCATGCAAGCCAGGGCACTCTCTGAGGCCTTGAACCAGGTTTCTATGACTGCGCAGACATCTACATCTTCTAATGATAGAAGTACTTCCAGAGAGTGCATTTTTTGGTTTAAGCTCCTAGCATTTAGTGACATGTCCCTTATTTTGTTCTGATGGTTAGTTCTACGTTGATAATGTTGTTTTGAGACCTTGCCTAAAAAAGGCACTATGGGGGAGGCAAGAGCCTTTGCCAGCAGCCAAAAGCCTAGAGGTGCAAGGTGCAAACTGTCTCTGGCAAAGAAGTGAGGTTTGTTGTTACAAAAAATACAAGGTATGACAAACCTGCCATGCACAGAGCACCTTAAAGCACTTTCCCACTACTCAGTCTCCTATAGATTGCTGAGGGGTGATCTATGCCTGGCTTACAAGGCATCTGCAAGCCCCACACTTATGAATCTCCTGCATATTCGTAAGTCAAACAGTACCAGAAACACAAAGTCTAGGGACCTGAAGTTTGTCTGTGACTTAAACTGAACAAGTTAGAGAAACAGCTATGTTTTCAAGAGACTGCTTCTCCTATGGAACAGGCTTCCCAGTCATATGAATCTGAATGTGTCTATTACCCAGATGGTGAATAGGAAATCTACACCAGGCATGGCACCCATTTACCTTATGGACAGAGTTAGCTTAAAAATGCCTAGCCCTCAATGTACTATTCTTATACAGGATGTCATTATTCTTTGGGAAAACTTGGGTAGGCTTCGAAAGGCTCCCTGGGTCATTAGCCTAATAACAATCTATGAATATGAATCTGTATAGCAAGCAGAAAAGAAGTTTAAGTACCTTGATGAAATCTGCAATGGCGGTTGAGCCTTCAGGTCCGCAGGCTTATCACATGGCAGAATAAGATACCTTGAACAAGCTACAGTAAGGGAAGTCTTAAGAGAAATTACAAAAAAAAATGAATTCAACACTCAAGAAATTCATGGTCAAGACACAAGATAGAACACTTGAAATGGAAAATGTGCTTAGCAATCATGCTGATGCAATCTGGATATTATTCAAGAGAATGAACACTGATGGTTGAGAGACAAAGTGGCAGAAGCCATGCTTGAATTGCTAGAAGAGATGTTACAGGACTATCAAGATAGTTCCTGGAAAGAACATAAAGTTAATGGGAAAAGAAGGCAGCAACTATGACCAATTAGTTGCAACACAGCTACCTGGACACAGATACCTAGCCCTGTAATTTGAATCAATAAACCACACAATGCGGATTGGGAACCAACAAACCACCACAGCCCTAGACAAGACTATGGTCAGATTTGAGCCCATTAAAAGAAAAAAAGAGAGAAAAATTCTTTCCCTAGTTTGGCATCCAGAATAAAAATGTATGTGCAACACAGACTGGGTATTTATTGACCAGGATTTCCCACCGGACACAAGAAGGAAAAGAGCAGCATTTTGTGTGGTCATCTAGCTGGATAAGCACAAAGAAGTAAAAGTGAAAATGCAGTACCTGGCAATCTGGGGAGTCAAGTGACCCAAAGGACAGACATAGGTGGCTAGAGTGTAAGGAGGTCATAACTAGCTGTGAACAACAACACTCGGGCAGATGTGGGTGAGGATCTTAGCAACTCCAAGCAGGCAAGGCACCAAGCATGGCCAGTCAGATCACAAGGCAGACTGTTTCCACTGTTTATGATGATGGTATTAAGGCAGGCTGTGCTGCAACGTGAGACTGCAGAAGGATTAACAAAGAAGACCAAATGGGACAATAAGTGCAGATGACAGAATCTTTAAAGTGTGAGATGGGTATACTTAAAATAATATGTTGGGACATAAATGGGATAACTAGCCCCATAAAGCACTACAGGATACTATGGGTCATAAAGAGAGAGGTAGCAAACATCGCAGCACTTATGGAAATGCACTTGACGAAGCCAGAACTCTAAACGTTAAACAGGAGAGGGCTACAAGTGCAAGAAGATTCCATTTATCAAGGGACATGAAGGAGAGAGGTGATTATGTAAAGGATGGTACTTCCCTTTGAAGGGACAGGTAGCTTAGAGGACAGTTAGGTAGGTCTCAAGGACCACTTGGTCTGCCATTTTTTTATACTCACTGCTGTCTATATCACACCAAATTCAGCATTTAGGGAGGTCAGTAATATTGGGATTTTCAGATGGCCTTGTGTGTACAGCAAGAGACTGAAATCAGGTGCATGACAAACAATATATATGAGGTGAACAGGGGAGACGCAGGATCATAAAAAGCATTAACATTTTATTAAAACACCTAGGAGTGGTAGATACATGGGCCCTAGAAAGACAAAGAAGAGGAACACTGGGATTTAACTACTACTCTGAAAGGCATAATACTTGGTCACAGATTGATAGGGTTTATTTATGAAAAGACTATAAAGAATCTACAGTTAAGCTAGAGGTGGGGGCCTGGATGTTTTCTGACCATGCATTCTTAAAAATAGAACTCCAGCTCTGATATGAGCTGGCAATGCTTAGACAAAGAAAAAAAGGCTTAAAGATAATAAACATCTGAAACTGGGGTAATAGCTAATGTGGGGCAGAAAAAGAAATAAGACAATTAGAGATCCCTGAAAGAAAGGGAAATGCTACATCGCCATCAGCTTTTTAAGCAAGTGAGAGAATTAGTCACAGGGAAGCAATCTCATTAGAGACAGGAAATAAATCAACCTCAGGGAATCAAGCAACAGATTCAGTTGAGAGAGGACAACATAGTTTTTAATGAGGAAATATGCTATACAGAGCATGTACTTTACAAATACTCTGAAAACATGCAGGACCCTTACCCTACGTGTCAAGCAACAAGAGCTTGAGAGAGCGATTTTTGAGCTGAAGGATACTGTGACAAGTGGACTACATTATCAGTGATATGAGTTAATAGATCTACTGAGAGGTTAGTATAAACAATTATACTATACAGTGGATCAGATAGTAGATCTACTGAGAGCTTAGTATAAACATTTATATTATGCAGTGGATTAGATAATAGATCTTCTGAGAGCTTAGTATAAAGATTTATACTATGCAGTGGATCAGATAATAGATCTATTAAGAGCCTAGTATAAAGATTTCTACTATGCAGTGGAAGAGCATGTTGGTGTACAAAAAAAGCTCCAAGAATTTTTAGATCATCTTCCCCAACAGATATTAAGGCTCCAAAAGTCGGGTGTTTTAATATACAAACAACAGAAGAATAAATACAGGAGATCCTAAAAAGTCAAATGCATGGAAAATGCCCAGGCTCAGATAGCATCCTGGTGGAAGTGTTTGAGCTAAGGGGATAACTACTGATCCGAATACGGAAGGAACTATTTAATCTGATAATGATAACATATGAAGTCCCACTCTCGGTGAAAGATGCAATTTTATTTATTTATTTATTTATTTTACAGCACAAAGAAGGTAAAGACCCTAAGCTGACCTCATCGTATCACCCCATATCAATACTGAACCAGGATTATAAGTTTTTCATATAAATATAAGACAATAGTTAAATAAAGTATCACCTAGATTAATCTCCCTAGACTAGACAGGTTCCATAGAAGACAGACGTACAGAAAACTTAATCAGAACCCTTCGAATTATACAAAATGCAACCAAAGAGCATCTCCCAGTAGTGCTGATATGCCTCAGGCAGAAAAAAGCATTTGGTAGAGTTGAGTGGCAATACCTCTTGTAAGTTTTGGAGAATATGAATTTCCAGAGGGAATTAATACACCTGGTTTGAGTAATCTACCATGGAACAGAAGCTGAAGTCAAATTTAGAGCTTGCTTATCCCCAGCATTTTCCATCACAAGATGGACCAGGCAAGGAAGCTCACTCCTTCCATTAGTTTTCACATTATACGTAGAACTATCACTGGAAAAGATCAGAATTTCCCTAGTCGAGGGGTATCATTAGGGTAACTTTATCTTAAACATAGTCCTGTTTGCAAACAATATCATACTGACAATGCCAAACCCACAAAGAGATCTACCAAATTTATGGCACATATTAGAGGAACTTGAGCAAATTTTGTGTTACAAAATAAACATAAATAAAACCCATGCATTAGATGTAAACATGGCAGATCAGTGGAAACGGAAAGTCCAGTATTCTAATATATGAGGCATGGGGAGATAAAATACATGGGCATTAGGTTAGCAAGGACTTTGGAGGAATCTAGAGTAGCTATGGGAAAGCAGTAGAAAAAATAAAGGTAATACTGAGTGCTGGAAGCACTTGAACTTGGAACAAGACCAGGCATCCTTAGTATTGCACTGGTATGTTCTCAATCATTTACTATACCTGGGACAAACCTTCTGGCAACCAGTGCTGAAGAGTAAGATAAAGACAGAAGAGTGTGAATGAGAAAATTGACATAGAAAGATAGGAAGCTGGGAATTGCATGGGAGAAGCTTATATTACCCAAAGATATGGGAGGCTTAGCAGTCTCCTATATTAGACACTATAATAACTCTTTTGGTGGAAAATCATGAGAAAGACCCAAATACTAAGGGAGCAGATATATTAGCTCTAACATGAGGCTGCAGGAAGAAACACTTTAACACTTCTCTCTTCCAAGTAGTACCTACAGAAATAAGAAGAATATTTGCAAGCAAGGAACTGTGGCATTGGAAGAATGATGTATGTCTAATAGGTTCATAGGCTGGTACTAGGCTAACTGCCTTTGCAGGCCATTTTAAGCCTAGCCACTTACCCCATGTGAGAATCAAACCCTGCACCTTCTGTTTGTAAGGCAAACACGTTAACCATTATGCCATCCTCCCACCTAATAGGGAAATGATAGGGGACGAAGGTGAAAGAATGGTGCGCTGGTATCAGATAAGACTGGAAACAGAACAAGATACCGGCATGAATCGATCACTCCAGAAAGGGTAAAGAACCAGGAAAAGGCCAGGGAGGAAATCTGTTTGCCAGAAAGGAGATGTTTTCAATATGAGGGGATTAAGAAGCAGAGTAGAACTATGGGAGAAGAAAGAAAAGGAAGGATTGTCCAACTATAGTGGATGCTGGGCTAAGACAGGGGAAGGTAAGAAATAAACATCTAATAAACTGGGCCTCCTCGGTGTTTATGTGATGATTAAGGAAAGGGAAGAATGGGAGCATCTTCTAGGAATTAAGGAAAGGGAAGAATGGGAGCATCTTCTAGGAATTAAGGAAAGGGAGGAATGGGAGCATCTTCTAGGAATTAAGGAAAGGGAAGAATGGGAGCATCTTCTAGGAATTAAGGAAAGGGAAGAATGGGAGCATCTTCTAGGAAAGGAGATTCTGCAGCAAGGAAAAATACAAGGGAGAGATGTCAAGGGTTGCAATCAAGGCTGAGGCATTAGGATTTTTTTGTGGAAATGCTAGCATAGTTTCTTTCACACACAAAATAAGCTAGCAGAGATGTCCCTGACTGTCAATGTTAATTGCTGAAGATGTCAAAAAATGTAAAAGGTGGGTGTGTGAAGAAAGTTTTTGGAGTTGTGAGGTGCTAACAAAAAGTAAAACAAATTTACAAGATATCCTGAGTTCTGCAGTAGATCAAGGCAATGAACTTGCAAAAAAGAGTTATTCTTTATGGTTGCAACACTAAGCTGCCCACTTACATATGAAGACAAAAAACTCATATCTATTTATTTATTTTTTTATTTAGTTAGTTAATTATTGATTTTGTTGACTGTGAAAATCTGTGTGGGCAGAAACCTGTTTTCAGTAGAAGCACGGGAAGAATATTCCGCAGATTATGACATATAAGTGCACAAGCATTCAGTATTACAAATTAAGAATTACAATGCAAATTATTTAGGCAGTAACAATCCAACTACCAGGAAAAGACTGCAGATAGTAGCTATGTAACAATTTAACAGAAGTCCTACATTAGACTATAATTACCAACATAGGTAGGCTTCTCATAGGTCCTTTATAACAGAGAGAAGAAAAAGTTATTAGCAGCTTTTTTTTTTTTCTAGGCATGAAAGTGTGAGGGAGATAGTAGTTAAGTGTAAGAGGTGAGAAAGTGAATGTTACTGAGGTAACATATGCATTATGTGATGTGATGGGGATGAGAATTTGAAGGAAGAGGTGACTTTTATAAGTGCTTAAGATAATTAAGAATATTGTTGTGGATATATTCATCTGGGAGATGAACATGAACAGAGACAGTTATTAAGTATTTCTTGAGTTGAATGTTTACTTTGTTAGCTAGTTTGAGCTCAAGAGGGACAGTACTCCATAGTTTAGAGACATAGTTAGAATATAGTGAGTTTCCTGCCTTATTGTTGGATTTAGTTATGTACAGGATGGATTCATTAGTAGAGCTCAGGTCTCTGGTGGAGGACAGATATCTGTTACAGAGGGCAGGGCATTTGTCTGGCATGTAAATGATTTTGTAGGTTATGAGTATTTGGGAGTATAATAAGTAATGAGTGTGATACACTTTTATAACACCTTCCAGAATATAAACTGCTCTATTGCCATTTTTATTAAGTATATATATCATGCTATATGTTTATACTTCCACTATAATTAACTACTGTATCGCCTACTATTGTGCAATATTTCATTATGTTCCTTGTTTTATGAATAAATATTAAACAATGTTCTATTTATCTTATATGTGTATGTGTTCAGTTGTGTATGTTATATTTTATGTATATTTATTCAACTTTATACCGTATACTAATATTATTCTTTTGGAAGTATCCTCCCTAGGCCTCCACTGAAAAGGGATTTCCAACCCAGTCAGAAATTCCCAGTAAACAAATGTGAATAAAATAAAAAATGAATAATTCTTTGCTGTAACTTGAACAGCTTAAATGTCTAACAACACACAGTATTCTACATTTATGCATATCACTGGAAGACATCTTGAAGGCATTTTACAATTTCACCTTCTCAAAGAGGAGAAAGATAACACAGCAGCAATAAGAAAAAGGTCAAGACCTTTTTGCTAGCCTAGAAAGAACTTGCTACCCTGGGAACAGGGACAGTGGTAGATCAACCACAATGGGTTCTGATCTATCAACTGTCATGCGATTTGCAATGCACAAACTACAATACACAACGTGTCACGAGGCCACCTAGGCAGTGCTCATGATCCCAGACTTGACATATGTCCAACTTACATCAGCAATTTGTGTGGAATGATTCTTCATAAGGCCATCTTATTGGCATTGCTGGTTATGCCCAAGAGCCATGCCTCTTGACACCAATAAGGAACCTATCGACTATGGCAGAGAATGAATACAACACAATCCTATCACAGGCGCTAATCATCTAGATTTCTCTGGGGGTACCCTGAAATGGAGTACCAAAACATACATGAATATATTTGCAGTGTGTGCAAAATTGCATACAATGTTGGTACCAAACAGATACAATTGGGAAGAGAAACATTTAGGAAGAAGAATGTGGGACTCATTGACAGAGAAGGTGCCTGTTGAGGAGCCATCCTGTTGAAAATCCACCCATAGGTGATGACCATACAAGGAAAAGGCAAACACAATATGCTCCGGCACTAGCTAAGAGGCAGTGCCTGGTTTACAGTTATGGCTGAGATTAAACATAACATACAACCAGCAACAAAACAAAGAATGCAACTGTACATCAGACACCAGCTGCCCAGATAACAGTATACTGAGGGCAGGTCACAATCTTCATCAAAATGCCAGGTGGAGAGGCCCACACTGACAGCTGCCAATAATGGGTAGTATATGTGCCAGATGAGGTTGCAAGCTAACTTTATTGGTAAAAGTGGGCCTGGCGGTTGGATGAGAGTGGGGTGCCAGAAATACTGGACATGGTTGGGTGGTGTTTCCAATGTCGTTTAATTAGACAGAGGGGAGCAGTACAGATGGGTGAGCATGGACTCTGCTCCAATAGAAGGTAAGGCACTGTGCTGGGGTCTGATGGACAGGTATGTGGCACCCAAAGAAGATATGTGCACCATCTATTTATATCAGTGTCCATGGGGGCACTTTTTTGGGGAATGCTACAGTTGTGATTCACAGCATGCACAGAGGATGAAGTACTTTGTAAAGATGAATGGCACCGGATGGTATGCGTAGTCTCAGCATGAACACCCCATCCTCTTCTGTACTCACGGCATCCTGCAGAGCTCTTAACACTGGATAGAGGTGTAGAAGTGGTGTCTTTATGTGTCTTAGACTTTGCTCTCATCCTCTCATGGTAGGCTATCCTTTAAGCAGTGAACATGGACCATCTATAAGAATAGCACTGACCATAGTGGGTGACTGAACAATGACATCTGCAGCATACAGACTCTCTATGCCGGCTTTCTGCTATGCAACACAAATTGGCCAGGACCTTCCACAGGATATCAGAGCTGGATCCAGCACTAGGCAACTTACACAGTTGCCTAGGTCTCACTGGCTGGGGGACTGTCATAACATTTTATTTTAATAAATAAAAAAAACTTAAATTTCTTCTTTAAGGATACACTCTGCATGTTGCATCTATGAGTGCATGCATCTTTAGGAGGATGAAGCAAATAACGTCAGGATTTTATTTCTCAAATGCACGTTGGAGTTGGAAGTTTGGAACTGTTGCTGCATTGTTGCCACAAACTCAAGAGGAGCATTTCTACTGCTTTGGTGTGTGTGGAATGATAGGTTAGTTAATTAGCTTGCTCAGATTCAACCCGAGTAGCATGGCAACATGCGACAAGAGCCTTAATCCTCTATACCAACTGCCATACTGTGCATTTAGTCATCAGAGTTAATTGAAATATTCTGAAATATGTGATTTTTGCCTTTTATTGGTTCATGCACTTTATTTTATTGCCTAACGGGAAAAAAATTCTTCAAACCTACAGGGGTGCATTTTCAGTCAATGTGCTATAGAATTTGAAAGCAGTGTTAGTAGCACAGCAGGTAGTATACTTGTCTTTGATGAAGAAGGCTGTGGGTTCTTCTCCCACAACAAGTAGATGGAACGTTGATACTAGAGCCCATTTTAAGGGGGGTATTGAATTCCTGAGTGCGTTATTCTTTAGACAAGATGATAAGCCAAGGCACCATCTGTCTGCATTAATGGTAGGTGTTGTGAGATCTTTTACATCAACCTGAGCTATCAAAAAGAGTAGGTGGAAGTTTCCCATTGCCCTGGCCAAATTTCCCCTAGTACTATAAGTAAGACCAAGGGTCTCCACAGTAAAGATGCCAATAGCCTAGTGGAACTAACCTGGTCAACAAAGGATATTTAAATTGACAGTTTTAAATTAAATTCATGTCTCTACCTTAATTTCAAAAATAAAGAAGATAATAGCTTATACATTTGCAGTTTTGAGCAGTGTTTATGGAAACTGGATCAAGAGAGACAAGTACTAGTACTCCAGCATGGCTGCAGGGGAAGGTGATCCATTATCCTGCCTAGGTCCCCGTTTGTCCGTGATTAGGCTCTGCCAGTCATCTCACATACAATATACCATCCTAACAACCTCTGCTATGGCTGCATAGGTTTCTGCCTGGCCCTGCATAATAGCCCTGCAGGTATGCTGAGTAGTGGCCATAGTAACAGACAATCAGGAGGGAGGAAGCAGTACTCATGGTGTTGCCATCCACTGGCATGCTGACCTTTGTTGCTCATCTCATGCTCTATAAAACTGACATCGACCACAGAAGTCTCTGCAGATGGAGAAGAAGGCACTCCTTGTGCTGATGTATCAGATAACTCCCATCCTTCTCTGGCACCTTGGGACTAACACGTGGGTTGTACAGGCGCAGCAGCTGTGTCCACTGATTGCCTGTGTCTAACACTGCCACTAATACTCCTGACTGTGCTGGGATGTAACTGTCAATATCTCTGGATTCAGACAGGCCTCCAGTATTAGGCATACCTCTACCACAGTGGAGAAACCTGGTAATGCAGCACCTGTGAGAACATGTATCTATATCCAAGTATATGAATGCACCAAAGATGGTAGATGACTTCAAATCAAAGGGGGACTGCAGTAGACAGCTGAATGGGTGGCACCAACCAGAAAGGGAGTGGAGCCAATTAGAAAGGGGTGGGGCTATGTTACAGTGCGATCAATCCTGTCCATGCTTCAAAGATTAAAATAATAATAGATTTGTGTTAGTTTAATTTTTGCTGTACAGAGACAGTAGTCACAGCCTGCATGCTTACCCACCCCACACACACACATTAGTCTTGCAACACCAGAATTACAACAATAAGCAGCAAGGCCAGTAATTTCATTCTCATACTGACATAGCCCCCCTCCCATCCCAACTGCCTACACAAAGGACCTAGTTGGAACCTAGAAAGTTAAAAAATAAAAAAGGCAATATTTACATTACTGTATTGCTTTCACATAAACATCAACAAGAAATGAGTATTGCAGCAGTCAATAAAACATACTGCTTGAGCTCTTTCATCCTGAAAGCAACTATAACTTCATCAAAATCAATTAAAGTTAAGAAACAAGCCAATAAATACTTTAAATAATGATCCAATTAAAGATGAAACTTAAAATTTTAAAAGTACAATGAACTTAAAAACGAAACTACCATCCAACTAGTTGCACAAATTAAAAATAAATTACAATAAAAAATAATGTTAAACAAGAAGTAAATAAGTATGCAATTAAATGTAGTCCAACTTGAAGTTTAAAAAGGGCTGAAGAGAAATATTTTCGTTAATGCCAGGAAACTGGCCAGTGTGCAGTCTCATTTGCCATTTAACTTCTTTATTTTCTAATAGGGACTTAAAATCACCACCCCTCGGGCCAATTCTAACTTGTTCAATAGCAAATTTAAAAGCATCACAACTAGGCTAGAACTAAAATGTCTAAATAAAGTATTGTTAATATTATGCTTATTAATCTGATAAAAATGTTCATGAATGTGTTTCCTTATGGGTCTTTCAATTTTGCCCACATAGAAAGTGGGGCACCCAGAATATTTGGCTAAATAAATGACTCTTTTAGATGTACAATTCCTCTTAATAAAATAAACTCTTGAAGAGATGTCATTCTCAAAAGTTAAACTATCAGCTTCCAGTATAAATAGATATTGATCACAAGATCCACATTTTGATGTACCTTTCTAAGGTGTCACATTACTATACTCAAATCTTTCAAATCTTTAATATCGGGGACAGTTTTGTCCACAAAGGAAGGGTTATTCCCTAAAAGCTGATAAATTTATTGGTTACCAACATTCCAGTTTCTTATAAAAAATATCTTTGATTTCCTTAGCTTGCGGGTCATATTCTAAAATAAATGCCCTTTCATAGATTCCATTTTCTTTTGTCCAGTCAAAATTAGTTAAACCAGTCCCTAACAAAGGCTCAAGCTTTTTACCCCATTGAGACTGAACATACTACTTAATATCATTAACTAATGTGGCCAGATAACTTCTAGCTAAAAACATGTTAGCCATAAAAGCAAGCTCCTTAACGTCTTCAAAAATACAAATCATCCTGGCAGCCCTAATGAACTGACTTTTAGCAATACTTTTTTTTCTGACCAAGTAGATGACTACTTGAAAACTTTAAAAAAGAATTACTATAAGTTAGCTTTCTATACACATTGGATTTGAAGCCAGTACATGCCTTATAAAACATTGTATCTAAATAGTGCATCTTTTCATTACTAATGCTATATGTACATTTTAAAAAGATGATGTATTATTTATATAATTTGTAAAATTACTAATATCCTGATCTAACTCATTCCATAAAATAAAGATATTGTCCAGGAATTTGACGTACAGTTTAATAAACTTAAAAAAAATTGACTTCCAAAGATAAAATTTAACCCCCAGTTAAGGAGCACTAAATTAGCATAAATAAGGGTGCAAGAAGCAACCAATAGCAACACCTTTGACTTGTTTAAAATACTCCCACTCAAAAAATGTAATTACTGTCTAAAACTAAAGAGATTGAATCCAAAATTAATGTTATCATTATCAAATGATTTATATCTAGACAGGCTATTGTAAAAATGATCGATTCCTTCAACCCAGGGTATGGAAGAAAACAAAGCCACCACATCGATGGCCAAAAAAGTAATACTCTGAGAGCACAGATCCACTTTTAGTCTCCCTAAAAAGTCCCAAGAGTCAATAATAAGATGGTCCACTTTGTTGTAAATAGGTTTTAACCATCTATCAATAACTAAACCCAAGGGGTAAGTTTTAGACCTTCACCTTGCTACTATCAGTCTAAAATGTGGTTTATCCACATTTTTGTGGATTTTTGGGATACCAAAAATGGATGCTACTACCAGATTCTTTACTTTTAACACATTATATGTGTCCAAAGACATTCTCTGATCTAATAAATATTATTCTAAGAAGGAATCTATTCTTTGATAGTTAATGTTAATTTCGTTAATTGAAACATGGATGTAGGTTTCATCATCACTCAGGATGTCAAACACAGACTTCCTGTAATTTAATGCATCAAAAAAAACAGTCATTCCACCCTTGTCAGGTTTCAAAACATGTACAAGATTGTCATGTCTAAGCTTATCATACAGTTCCTTCTCTCCTTTGCTTAAATTATTGTAAAATGAACGTCTGTTCACACACCTTGCTTGTAAGCCATACATTTCATCAATAATGGATTTTTCCAAAACACTAAGGGTGGGGTTCAAAGGGGGAACTTGTACATGATCTTACTTCAGTTACCCCATACACACTTTACTCATGCAAGAGTAGAGTTAATTTCAACAACAAAACATTGACAAACCATCCTAATGTATCTTGATTAACCATACAAAAAGATATTGGGTTAAAAATATGTCAACCATAAAAAGCCACTCAGAACACACTGCATACCTAGTATCTCTTTTATACCTGTCAGGATATTATATTTAAAAACGAAATAATGTAATCAACAACTCCTAAAACACAGAGCCTCCCTATATCTGGTTAACCCTGCCAGGATATTATAATAAAGGAAAAAAGAAAGTCATCAACAGCCCCCAAAACACAAAGGCCACTGGAATCTGGTTGACCCTGCCAGTGTATTATGTAAAAAAAAAAAAAGAATTCAGCAGCAGTCCTCATAACACATTGCCTCCCTATATATGGTTAACTCTGCCATGATATTACATTAAAAAAAAAGAAAGTCATCAACAGCCCCCGGTCTTTCCAATCTAGACTGTTTTTAAAACAGTCCAGAGACAAAAAAATATATATTTTTTTATTTTAAAAGTGGAATTCGAGCATGCATGCATGATGCTGAGTTCAACAAAGAATTGCATTTGACTTTACATACTAGTAGCAGTTCAAACTGCTACTAGTGTGTAATGCTGAATAATTAAATTTCTTTTTCTTTTTTTTTTTTTTTGGAGAAAGTTGGGGGGGGGCTTCAGCTCAGCAGTCCGATACTACAAAACGCCACTGGAATGCACTCTTCACTAACAGCAATGTAGGTAAACCAGAGTGCCATGCAAAACCTATCTTAACATACCTTGATCAGAATGAGGCTAAAGCTGTAGTCCTGATGTGCCTGTAGCAACAAATAAGCCATGTTCATTACTTGTATAGCTGTCTGTCAGGCAGGTTATACAGACCATCCCATGCACTATACAATACCAACTTCTGGCATCGCAAACTGATGCACAAGATGCTCTGTGCAGTTCTCCTTGAAGTTCAAGTAGTTCACTGTGGATTAATGAGCTTTCACTTCCTGAGACAGAGGTGACAGGAATTCATCCATGTCAGGTAATGGTGATTGTGAGTGCACCCCCCCCCCCAACCATGATTCTTTGCACTTGTATTGAGGTGTTGCTTTGGTGCGTGCATGTGCAGTCAAGTCAATGACCCTTTTTCAAACGTGCTCATGCATTTTATTGTGGCTGCAGATTTAATTTACTTGCACCACAAAGTCCAGCCAGACATGCTTTGGAAATACCCCATCTGATCTAACATTCCAGAACATTGGTTGACAATATTAATGGAGGGTGTCAAGCAAGATGTGATTCCCCAACTGGGAGAACTTCTCCTTCCTCTTTTCCCCATGTCAGGCATATCTGCCTGTAATTGTAACAATGTAGATATATAATAACTGTTGGCTTACCTCAGCAGCATATGAATATGTCCAGTTTTCCCATGGCATGTATTACATGTTACCCACCCTTTATGGTTCATAGGTGTGTACTAGGCTAATGGCCCTGGAGCCTTTACAAGCCTAGCCCTTAGGATTACCCTGGCATCATGCCACCTGACCTTAGTTCCCAGTGCCTCTGTCGAGACAAGCCACTGGAGTGATCCCTGGCATGAATTTTCTATTTCCCATCCACTCATCAAGATTTCTCTTGAAAAGGGCCAGTGATGTGCTCTACTTGACATGTATGGGAAGTCTATTCCATAGCATGGGCAGTCTCTGGGTTATGAACCTATCCCTCCAGCATGTTTTGTTGATTGTGTTAATGAGGTTGAGGTCTCTGGAGCATGTGGTGTGGAGGGATTGGGATTTCTTTAGATGTAGCATTTCTAACAGAGCTGGGTCAGACATGGCTTTGTAAGTCAAGCAGACGATATGAGACAGAGAATAGCTGGAATTTTTTAAGTCTGTCCATATAGGGTAAATGTTTAAGGCCTAAGATACTCTTTGTGAGGTACTTTTGTGGCCTCTCCAGTTGTTGCAGGTGTTTAATGAGGTATATCCCAAATGAGGAATTGTACTCAATGACTGGCCTAATGAGGGAAGAGTAGAGGGAGACAATGCCCTCTTTCTTCCTGGATGCAAAACCCTTAGTAATGAGATGTGCCACATAAAAGGACTTTCTGACCATAGTGGTAATGTGGTGGTCAAAAGAGAGATTGCTGTCAACCTGTGTTCATAGATCTCTTATAATGCCTTCTGTGTTCAGCAGACTACCATTGATGTGGTAATTCATGGGAACCAGGTTTTTCCCAAAGGGGATGATGACGCATTTTTTTGGCATTGAGCTTAAGGCCATGGTTCTGACACCAGTCGTTGGTTTCAGTGAGGCCTTTCTGTAGGATGTCAACATAACTTGGGGAGTTAATAATGGCTCCCAACTTGCAGTCTTCTGCAAACTTTTGTCAGCCAGAGTCCCGTTGAGTGGGAGTGGACTTCAGAGACGTAGATACTAAACAGGAGAGGACCCAGGACCGAACCCTGTGGGACTCCACTCATGACTGGTCAGCAGTCTGACTTGGAGTCATTTACTTTTACACTGTGGGTTCTACCTGTGAGCCAGTTTGCAACCCACCTAGTGATATAAGGGTTGATGCCTAACGTAGTGAGTTTTTCTATGATTCCTGAGTAGGGAATAGTATCAAAGGCCTTGGCCAGATCAAGGTAGGCTGTATGAACCACCTTGCCTTCATCCACAGCACTGGTGACTGACTCAAAGAAGTTAACCAAGTTGAGTAGGCATGATCTACCCTTCACAAAACCAAACTTTGTGGGATCCAGAGTTTGGAGATTCCCTATATCCTTGCTTATTAGGTCCATGATTATGCGTTCCATAGCTTTACATATCAGACTTGTTAGGCTAATGGGGAGATAGTTCCTAGGGTCTGTAGTCGCTCCTCCTTTGTGGGGAGGGATGACTGTAGTGGTGCACCATTTGGTAGGGACAAAGCCTGAGGTGAGGCTGTGATTGAACAGGGCACACAGGTGAGGTGCCAGTTCACTCTGTAGTTCATGTAGAACACAGCCAGGGATATTGTCAGGGCCCATAGAAGCTGTATTCTTGGCCTTGGACAGTGCTGTTTTAACCTGTGCAGCAGTAATACTGGGTGCCTAGCAATGTACTGGTATTGTGACTAGTCCTTTGGGGGGGAGAAAGGGGTAAAGTTGGCACTGAATCTGTCGGCCAGTATATTGGCAATATCTGTTGGCTCAGTATAGGGGGTACCATTGTGCAGTAGCTCAGAGCAAATCTGGATATTACCATGGAAATTCTTTACATAACTATAGAAGGCTTTGTGGTTGTTTTTACTGTCTGCTACAAATCTGTTTTCAAAGCTAGCTTTAGAGGATTTGATGAGGGATCTCAACTTTTTGTTGAGGCTGATAAGGGAGTTTTTCAGTCTTGGGACTTCACCTTATTCTGCATCAGTTTCCTCCTTCTGTTGTAGAGTTTGTTTATGGCAGGGGACCACCAGATTGGCTTCCTTTTTTTTTTTTTGGAGGAGACCATCTTGTTTCTATTGGGTATGGCAAGATCCATGCATCTGTGTACATGTTCGTACAGTGCATTGGTGTATGATTCGGCAATCATGAATCCATTCTCCATTTGCATGGGTTTTGTGAAGTTAGCCACCTCTGTTTTTAGGAGCCCAAAGCTAGCTTTGGAGAAGTTTTTCATGGTGGTTACCTTTGCGGGGTGGGAGGGCGGAAGGGATGTAGATTTCCAAGGTGAATAGTTTGTGGTTGGATCTAACCAGGAGGAGATGACTATTGGTGTAGAGCAACGGTCGACATGTTAGTAATGACCACGTCAAGGATGTTGCTACCTCTAGTGGGAGTAAGAAGGAGCTGCTCAAGGGCATTGGAATTAATGAATTCCAGGAAACGCTGGGCAAGTGTATTGGTACAGGAGTAGTTTTCCCAGTTAATGAAGAGGTAGTTGAAGTGCTAGTGTGTGTTCTGGAAGGCTATGTGTTCCACGTGGTGTGGTGCAAATGTTGACCTTCTCCTCTTGACCAGCTATTCTGGTCTTGACTGTAGAGAGTGTGGCTTCCAATTTGAACACATAAGTGCATCTCTCGCAAGTCTGGTTG
The DNA here is from genome assembly GCF_019279795.1 of Protopterus annectens. Classification (NCBI taxonomy): domain Eukaryota; kingdom Metazoa; phylum Chordata; order Ceratodontiformes; family Protopteridae; genus Protopterus; species Protopterus annectens. Next base: position 157,478,708 of record NC_056741.1, read on the forward strand.
GGAGGTAAGAGGAGAGGATTGTCAGTGTACACGAGGCAGTTGCTACATTGTGTCAGGATACCCAAGTTCACCAGGTTAATAGGAGAAAGCACAGGAAACTGACCTTTAGACATGCTTGGAGGGGTGGGCATTAATAATAAGTACTGGAGCTGTTTCCTTGCAGAACACTTAGTGGTGGTAGCACTTTTATGTGCTACAATAATTGCTACAAGAAGTCTGGTAAAGTGCTAGACTAATAAGCTAGCAAAAGTGCAGAGAGGAGAGAACTAGCAGATCTAAGGGAAAATTTGAAGAGCAGACTTTGGCACTGCTCAGAAGCTTGCCAACAGTCCTGGATACAGCAAATCTAGGTACAGAAAAGGTGGGAAAAGTGCAAATCCTGGCTTTTAAACCAGAAAGCTGAAAGAGATGTAGAAAACTGCCCAAACAGCCAATAAACTACAATTTTTGGGCCAGAAACCACTCCTCTTGTGATAGATAGGCTACCTACTGCTTACCACTCCTACTGATAAGCTAGAAGGCTTCCCTCCAACACAGAAAGTCTTGGGGGGCTCAGAAGCTTAAAAACAATCCTGGATACAGCAAATCTGTATCTGGACTAGACTAGTTACAGGAAAGGTGGGAAACAAGTGCAAATGTGGGCTTTTAAACTAGAAGTTGAAAGAGATGGAAAAACTACTTAGAGGAAAGGCAGGAAACAACCTTAGAATTTTTTTTTTACAGAAAAGCAGCTAAAGCAGCACTAAAAACAATTCAAGTGCAGTGCAAGCTAGCACACTGTAGCTTTATTAAAGCAAATACAGTTTAAATAAGTGCAATTTATTCAAAATGTATTTTGAACTATATTAATTTATTGTTTTATTCAGCAGATTTTCGTAGTAAAATGAAAAGGGAGAAAGGATGAGCAGACCCCTTTCAGTAGCCAGCCTTTCAGTAGCAGACAGTATGTGATGGATATTAGGCACTGACACACAACAGGCGGACGTGCAAAAATGCAAGATTATATGGAGCATACCATGTGTTCTGTGTGTCTGTGGCCCTCAATAAGGCACATACTGCCTCTACCCAAAGTGTGGATGGGTACAAGTGTTTTGAATGCACCTCAACTGTCTCCTGAACTGTGGTAGCGTTAAAGAGCTCAGCAGTTCAAATGACTGCCATTGTATGTCAACTGCACTGCCAATGACATACACTGTAAATCTCAGCTACAGTATATCCTCCCTCAGAGCATATGCAGCACCTGTCCTCAGAAGGTATGCAGTCCAGCACTAGGCTGAGGCCTTCGGCAGGTCATCCATCAAGGTGTCAGTGTGATTCCCTGATATTATCCCCAACAGCTTCCTATTTGGTTGTATGTGGAATCCCCTCCCTTACAATCTCAGTCTAGAGATACAGCATTATAGCACAAATTTAGTAACAGGCAGCCCATAAATGCTACTAAGGCCTTATTGTTATCTTCTCCCAATTAGTCCCTGAAATGAACAAGTTTGTGTTTGCTGCAAAACCTTGTGGAGCATTAACAAGCCAGTGAACTTTGCCAGTGATAGTTTAGAACTCCTTCCCTCCTCCACCTAAGACTCAGGCACACACATACACACACACACACACACACACACACACACACACACACACACACACACACACACACCCCTCACTGCCACAGTCCATCAAAGGATGTGCTTCAAAAGGCTTCACACTGAAATGTTAACACTCAAAATACTGAGTGCCAACAGTCAAGAAAAAAAAAAGACCAACAACCCAGGAGAAGAGCAAATCTCAAACATCGCTCTTTAAACTTTTCTGGAGGTTGGGCAAGCCCCCATGCATCCCCTATTGTGGGAAGAAAGCCCTCCACACACCTTGAACTTATATATTCAAAGTCGAAGATCAACATACCGCAGAAAAAAAGGAATATTCTGAGTAATGCCTATCTCAGATTTAGTGCATATAAGCCCATTTTTTTGACCATTTAGTTTCCGTTTTTATGGGCTCATACTAGCTGGTCTCAACATTTCAAAAAGGTGTGTAGCCACACTGCTCCCAGCAGTTACATCATGGTGGCCCGTGGACAACAAGATAAATTACAAATCACACTCCAATTAAATGCATGTTACTGCCCCCAGCCAGGAAAAAAATGCAGTTTTTATACATCTGTCCCATCTGCTGACAAACTTGTACCACACAAAAGCCTCACACCTAGTAATGTTCTCTGTACAGCAGTAATCTTCTTTTAGAGATATATGTCAGATACATGCAATCATACAGAAGAACACTTAAGGGATGTCAGCAGTGAACACACACACACACACACACACACACACACACACACACACACAGTTCCCATCCTAAAAATGGGGCCAGCCATGTGCACTATAAAAGAAATGTTCTTGTGAGTGGCCAGGTATTTGAAATAGAACCATACTGAAGGGAAGACTGTTTTTTTTTTGTTTTTTTTTATAGCAAGATTAAGTACAGGAAAAAGAAGTTATGTCTTACCATAACATTCCATCTGTATTGTTGATCCTTGTTCAGTCATTACGCATGGGTATCGATTCCGAGCTCAGAAGTGAGCTGGCCATTTTCCAAGCTCGCATCAGCTTCAAACTCTCGAGCTAAACTCTTACCAACAATCCCCCTCTCCCTGTTACCTCAGATTGAGTTTGCAAGTTAAAGAAGGTAGAGGCTACCTCTGGTCAAATAACCTAAGAGAACTGAATGGTGAGATCCACTAGAAACCACAGGAGGGGAAAGGAGGGAGGGTCGTAATGACTGAACGAGGATCAACAACACAGATGGAACGTTATGGTAAGACATAACTTCTTTATCTGATATTGTTAAGCCTCGTTCATTCCTTACACGTGGGACAGAGTCCTCAGCTACCTCTATTCTGGGAAGCTCTCATGGAAGTACATTTCTGAGCACCATAGAACCAAAAGATGCTCTTCCCCTGGAGGCCAAATCCAGTTTGTAATGATTGATGACGGTATGAGGTGTAGCCCAAGTTGCAGCTGCACAGATGTCATGTAAAGAAGCTCTGGCATGGAAGGCAGCAGAAGTTGCCACTGACCTTGTTGAATGAGCTTTCATGGTAGTAGGCAACGAGATATTACATTGTGTGTAAATAAAGATCACACAGTCCTTCAACCATCTAGCCAATGGGACCTTAGCAACAGCAGATCCTAATCTAGATCCAGAAAAGGCCAAAAATAACTGGTCAGATTTACGAAAGGATTTAGTCCTGTTTAAGTAAAAACAGATTTGCCTGTGTATATCTTGGGTAAGTAGGCAATACTCTTCTCTGTTTCAGTGGTTGGGAAAGAAAACTGGCAATTCAATGGCTTGATTAATGGACATTTCAGAGATCACTTTAGGCAGAAATGATAGATTAGTTCTCAGAGACACTCTATCTCTATGAAAAATCAAGTATGAACTCTTGATACATAAAGTTTGAAGTTCAGAAATACATCTGGCAGAAGTAACAGTGACCAAAAACAAGGTTTTCCATGACAAATACTTGAGGTCGCAAGAAGAGGCTGGTTCGAAAGGTGCCATTGTCAGAGCTTGTAGAACTAATGATAAATCCCATGGTTGAATAGGTTCTCTAAAAGGTGGCTTCAGATGATTCACACCTTTTATGAAGGTCTTGCACAATTTATGGGACATAAGAGCGGAATCTTGGACACCCTCATGAAAATTAGAAATTGCAGCCAAATGAACTCTAATGGCAGAGGCCGATAGGCCTGATTGAAACAGGTCAGCCAGATAGTCTAGTATTATCGACACTGGTGCTGAAAAGGGGTCTACTTGTTTATCTTTCAGCCAACAGGTAAATCTTTTCCACTTGCTCAGATAAGTAATTCTAGTGGAAGACTTATGAGAAGCAATGAGAATATCACGTACTGGTAAAGAAAGATCATTCTGCCTGGCAATCAAGGGAACTGGAGTAGCCAAGCTGTTAGCTTCAGGCTGTTCAGGATGGGATGAATCAAGTTCTGTGGGTGTGAGATCAACTCCGGGATTGGAAGGAGAATGCATGGTCGATCTAGTAGGTGAGGCCAAAGGAATGGGAACCAAATCTGTCAGGGCCCATATGGTGCTATGAGAATTACCTTGCTCTTCAACCGCCGGGCTTTCTTCAGAAACTGGGGAATGAGAGGAAAGGGCGGAAATGCGCAGAGAAGACCCGAGGGCCAATTGTGGACTAGAGCGTCCCTGGATGACTGTCCCGGAGGGGGAATCAGGGCAAAGTAGTTGCTGCATTTGTAGTTGGTCGAGGATGCAAAGAGGTCGCAGCAAGGATGGTCCCAGCGGTGGAAGATCTCCACCGCTATCAAGGGGATTCAGGGACCACTCATGAGGTTGAAGAATGCACCTGCTGAGTTTGTCTGCTATCATGCTGGAACTCCCGAGAATGTGCTTTGCCAGAAGAAAACGGTTGGTAGCCATCACCCATTGCCTATTGCCATATCCTCATGGCCTCTCAACAAAGGGAGGAAGATTTGGTTCCACCTTGCTTGTTGATGTACCAGACCACAGCCATGTTGTCTGATTGAATCGCAATTGTCCCAGATGGCAGCAGGGGATGGAATGCTTGCAACGCCAGAAGCACTGCCCTCAGCTCTAGAACATTTCTATGCAGATGGGCCTCCAGTTGGTACCAAGTGCCTTGGACTGTCTGTCCCTGACATAGCCACCCCCACCCCATCAGGGAGGCATCCGTGGTCACTGTGGCCTTAGGTTGCTGGGGGGAGAAGGGGTGAGACCATTGTGAGAGATCGTGTGTCATCCACCAATTTAAATCCTGTTTGCACCTGTAGGTTACTTGAATCATGGCTGAAAGAGTATGCTGAAAAGGATACCATTGGGTGAGCAGTAGCCATATTAGAAGCCTCATCTGAAACCTGGCCATGGGAACAATGGTGATGGAGGCTGCCATGGAACCCAACAGCTGTAGAACTGAGTGAGCTGTGGATTGTTCCTTTGAAAGGATTGGAATTAGTTGTTGCTTTATCCTTAAAATTCTGTGCTCTGGAATAGCAGCTCTGCAGTTTTTTGTGTCCAAGATAACATCTATGAATTCTGTCGACTGAGATTGGATTTCTGCCAGTTTATGGTTATGCCTAGCCTTTAAGCGGCGAGGACACAGTATGCCAGGGCTTTTTCCAGTAGATGTCTGGTGGGGGCGGAAATGAGCCAGTCGTCTAGATATGGAAACACCTGGAATCCTTGAAGTCGCAAGTGAGCTGTGACAACTGCCATGCACTTTGTGAACACTCTAGGGGCTGTAGAGAGTCTGAAGGGCAGTATTCTAAACTGATAATGACTGGCTCCTGCACGGAAGCACAGAAATCTTCTTGATGGCCTGTCCACTTTTATGTGGTAGTACGCATCTTGAAGATCTATAGAGCACATCCAATCGTCTTTTTCCAAAAGCTGGAGGATAGACTGTATAGCGACCATCCAGAAGTTTTGTACTCTCACAAACTTGTTCAATACACTGAGATCCAAAATTGGTCTCCAGTCCCCGGTTTTCTTTGGCACCAAAAATAATCTTGAGTAGAATCCGGATCCTATCTGGTCTGGAGGGACTATTTGGATGACTCTCTTTCTTAGCAGCTTTTCTATCTCTAGTACTGCTTCTTCCCTTTGATTGGGTGGAACATCAGGAAGATTTTTTGAAGGGACAGGACAAAGATTGAAGGGGGTATGATAACCACTGGTTATAACTCTTTGTACCCAAGAATCGGTGGTGATGGTTAGCCAGGCAGAAAGGTAAAAGGAGAAACGTCCCCAACCACCTCCAGAGGAAAGGAGTTGGGCCGCTCTTCAGGAGCGCTGGTAAGATTGACCAGGGAAAGAATCCCTGGAACCCTGGTTACGCGGACCCCCTCTGCCCCGAAAGGAGCGTATTTCCTGTGAGTTTCCCCCTCGGCCTCTGGGGGAAAACTCGGTCTGTGTGTCACATAAAGGATCCTGAGATTTCTTGAACCATATCTTCCCACTCTTTTGGTTTCAGGAGAAAGCACGTTGAGGGGAAGAATAACAGACACCTACAGCAGAAAGGGTCTTACCATCCTGTTCACATCTGGCTAGTTTGCTTCTAACTTTGGGCCCAAAGGAGGAGGACTCAATGGGGGCATTAAGAAAGGAAGACTTAAAAGGTTCTGCAAAGTTGCACAAGTGCATCCAGGTGTGTCGTCTCAAGACCGCAGCTAAACCTGCTGCTCTAGCTGCTTCTTCTGATGAGTGAGATATCAACCGCATAGAGGAGTTAGATATAGACTCAATGGTGGCCAGCTGAGAGGCCACTTTGTCACAGACCTCATCAGACACTGCACCAGCCAAGGTTTCAGAGAGCTCAGAAACCAGATCCCTTTGAAGCCTGGGAAAATGTGCCATATAATTCAGGGACCTGATAGCAAAGGTCGCTGAAGCAAAGGTGTGCTTCCCTATTCTGTCCAGGGCCCGGGACTCTCTGTTAGGTGGATGGACAGTCTGGCTTTCTTCTTCTGCCAGATCCTTTTTTGTTGCGGCCACCACCACCAAAGTATCTACAGGAAGACTTTTGGACCAATGGTGATCCGAAGCAGGAGGGGATAAGATCTTATCTGGCCTCCACTGAATAGCTTTGACGGTGTCAGGGGCCTTCCAAGCACGCTGCACGATGAACCTGACAAGTTCATCGGCAGGTGGAGTAACCCAAGAGGTAGGGGGCCCGGGCGCGAAAGGCCTGCAGGAACACAGATTCCTCAGGGGTCGGATTAGAGGACTGCAAGTCACCTCTCTATTTCAGGATTTCGAGGATATCGCCAAAAAGAACCTCAGAGGTTGACCGAGGGGATCCTTCCCCCTCATCGAAATCTGTGTCTTCGGTAAGGGACTCCTCTGTGGAGTCCATGTGCTTCCTCTTGCAAGAACTTTTCCGGTGGACCTCCTCAGCAGGAGAAGCTGGGGAAGACAACGGAAAGGGGGATTCCTGAGGGAATATGCCCTGAGGCCCTTGCACTTGGTGTCCGCTAGGTGCGACTTGTGAAACCAGTGTACCAGAGGAGGGCGGAGGTATAGACAGTCCAGTATCGCCAGCAGCAGCGAAAGCCTTCTCCATCAGTTGGAAGGCTGGTCCACCCAGAAAGGAGTGTTTGTCTAAGACGGAGGCACTCATCCCCTAAGTGGCTCAGCCTGCCTACCTGGAGTCCCTGGATGGCTGTGGAGCAGCAAGCTATGTGTGTCACAGCTGACATCCTGGGTCATAGCAAAACTTTCCTGCCACGAAGGCAGATGCGGTTCCTTAGTGAGATCCATAAAGGAAGCTGCAGAAGGGGAAGACTGTACTATATCCATGGACTTCAAAGGCAATGAAGGAGGAGAATAAGAAGGTGTCTTTGGAGATGCGTGATCATCTCCCAAGGAAGGATAGTTCCTGGGGGGTGGAATACCTCTGGCCAAGAACACCTGGTCCACAGGACACAACACATCATGTTCGGAAAGGCTTCTAGTGCACCTCACAGAGACTGAGGGAGAAACAGGCCTGTCCACAAAAGAGGCAGACTCAGTGCCCATCTCATCTGACCGCACCAAGGACAATGGTGCCTAGAAAGACTGAACTACTGTAGTCTGCACCGAAGAAGTCATTGGTGCCGATGTCACTGTCTGCACCGACACAGGGATTGGTGCTGAAGTGGTTGTCAGTGCCGAAACTGGAACCGACTAAACTGGAGTCAACAATAAAGGCCTCGGTTCCGAGGAGGATCTTGGAGCTGACGCGGTCAATGTCTGCGCCGACTGAACGGTCGGTGCCAATACAGTGGTAATGGTCTGAACCGAGGAGCCCCTCGGTGCCGATATGTAGAAGGCTGCAGGAGAGGACGGAGCCAAAATCACTAGTGGAGCCGAAGACCTCAGTGCTGAAGGTCTGGGCACCGAAGGCACTGGGGCTGACTGGGAGAGCTCCGGAGCTGACATTTTAGCCTTTTTAGGTTTTGGTTGTTGAGAGTCCCCAGCCAGGGACGAAGGCAAGGATCTAGCCTTAGTAGAAAAATCCATTTTCTTATGGGCTTTAGGAGGGATTGAGACCTCTGACCCAGAAATAGCCTCTGAAAAGGGAGATTTTAGAAGTTCCTTCAGTATCAGCTTGTTTTTCCTTTCTAACAAAGCTCTATTAGAAAAGTTCTCACAAATAGTACAAGGAGGTTCAACAGATAAATGGGAAGCTCCCAAACAATAAACACATAAAGAGTGTGCATCAGAAGTAGGCAGATTGTGTCCATAATCAGAACACCGCTTAAACCCCGGACTACCTTTTTTATCTGCCATATTAAGTAATAGAAAAGTACCAACAATGGTACAAGAGAGTACCCGAAGGTATGAAAGAGAAAGGGAAAAAGACTACCAACAATGGTAAAGAGAAAATTACCTTGCGGTAAAAAAAGGGAAGTAAAGGACAGAAAAAAACCTGATGAAATTATGAATGCTAGATGCGATAGGGCAAGAAACAATAAAATATCAACTTTTCTGACAGAAAAGTAATTTGTAAAGCAATTAAAGAACAATTGACTGTACTTAGCTCAAGAGAAGTAGCTTGACATGACCGGATGGCAATGCGGCAAACGAAATCTGAGGTAACGGAGAGGGGGATTGTGGGTAAGAGTTTAACTCGAGTGTTTGAAGCTGACGCGAGCTTGGAAAATGGCCGTCTCAGTTCTGAGCTTGGAACCGATACCCATGCGTAAGGAATGAACGAGGATTAACAATATCAGATGCTTATTTTTTTATGTCTGCTATTTGACTTCTCCTTCACTTTCCTGTACTTCACTTTACAGGAAACAGAGTATTCCAGGCACTACCAAAGTGGATCTTAAGTAAGAAAACCATACAATGTACATCAGTGGCACTTCTGACATCTCACAATAACAGTAGACACAGGTCTACCACTAACAGTGCAAGCTAATTTCCAGCATGAACACTAGCGTAAACCTATCTCACTTCTGAAGCACTACATTGTGAATTAGAAATATTTTGCTCTTGATGAAATATTGGCCAAGTGCAACTCAAAGTGATGACTTGTGTCATTCCCCAAAACAAAAGCTAATATTACTTGTCAATGCAGTAGTAATAATTCAGTCTCTGCTTGTTAACACTTCTACAACATTAAATGTAATTGTTGCAACTCCAAGGGCAGGAAGTTGCATGTGTTTTGAAGCTACAATGTTGTCATGTGGAGCATTATCCGATGTGTTGTGGAGTTTTCTAGAGCTTAACCATTACAGTCTCATCAACTCCATCATATTCTTGACCAGCACTGCCACATCTGCCTGAGACCTGCAACCTTAAGATGTCACTAATCGGATGCAGTGTTATGAAAATAAAAATAAAACACAAAGACAAACACATTAGAATTGCATTTTATTAAAAAAAACACATTATAATATAATGTTCAATATATACATACATCTAATATATAATATTCTCACTGTACATATGATAATTTTAAATAGGTGCCACCCTTTTCAGCACACATCTCGCATATAGAAGTTCTTACAATGTGACAAAGTGCTCTTAGTACAGCTCTTGGATTTAAAATATATTTAGATATAAAAAAATAAATTACACAATCAGGAGAAAAAGTACCACCAAAATTACACAGGGTTCTTTCTTTCTCAAATCATAAGATTGCACATATTTCCAACAGATGGAAAAAATGTATAACCCATAAAAAAAGACCAGATAGTAAACATGGTTTAACCTGGTGCATTTTGCTCTGTACCGAAAATGACATGCCATTTATGCTGTTTGGAAAGAAATGTTTCTATCTCACCCCAGCCCATAAAAATGAAGCAATCATACTCTTGTTGGTAGAAATCTGAAAAATGGAAGTAAACATTCTGAAGGCTGCACAACAATCCAACGTCACTTAGAAAGTGAACGGTTTTGCTGTGTCATTAAGCTAAGTAAATCATTTAGCCCAGAGTACAGGGGCACAACTTCTTCATGGCAACAATAAGTTTTACTTCCCTTTCTGTCTACAAGACCAATTTCTGAAAACAGATTGTTGAGCCAATCAGAATGGCCTAATTAAAAAAAATTAGAAAACTACTTCTACTTTTGTGCTTCTTTCATGGAAACAAAAAAGCACTTTCATATCCTCTAAGTTTCTGTCCTTAGAACTCCCAATTTTCGTTCTCCTTTCACAATACCCTAAATATTGGTGGCCAAGTTCAGTCATACAATTTATCAGTCTTTTCTCCCGTGTGTATGCTCACACATCATTCAACTGCAATCATAACAAACCCATAAAGGAACTGCTATTGCACATGAAGAAAACCCAACCAGTGCACAATGACACAATACGCATAATTAAAATGTAAACACGACATACAGTATGTGGCTGACATTTTGACAAAACTCTGCAGTGTTTTCTCCATACACAGGCACACATTTATACAATAATTTAGACACTACAAAGTATTTAAATAAATACAAAATAAAAAAATAACATCATACAAAATATGTAACAGTAACAGAATAAATGAAAATTCAAGTTATTGCACACCCTGTAACTAGTCTGGTCCCCTTTACAGCAGAACTGCTGAGGGCAGGGCCAGTGACATCCACACAACTTTAAAATATTGGCCACAGTCATAACATTGATTCTTTTCAAATGAATACTGTTTACAGGTAGTATAAAAACAAATGAAAACAAAGTAATGCTCTATTTGTTTTGGTTATTTGGATATTGGTACCTTGTTTATATAAAAAAAAAGACCAATGCTAGTGCCAAAAAATTAAGCATCTTTTTGACACCAGAGTTTGTTCACAAGGGAAATAAACAAACAAAACTTCTTAGGACAGAGTAGTCTAACAGCTGCTACAAAAAAAGATACCTGCATGTCTCGGCACTTTTTTTGCATGACATGTAAACATATGGAGTTTGCTTCTTGGCTTCTGAAATGCATGGTCATTTACAACAGAGGTCTCAGTGTACAAGAAATCTTGATCGTACATCTCAACTGTTTTTACTGTGGAACCATGACGCAGGAACAGTGCAGGCAAATGTTCATAGCAGCTTACAAGGAAATGTGAAGGAAATGCCTACTTGTGTGCACTTACTGATAAGTGCAGAGAAACTCAGCTTTGTGAAATCTGATATTATCCTGGATACACCTTTACATACAAGGCAGTGGAACAGATACAACTTAAGGATTAATGTTTAACACAAGGTGGAAATGCCAACCTCTCTGTTCCTCAGACTAACTGCAGAGGAACTCAATGTTGATACTAAAGAAGCCTGAACAGTCTATATGGTTAAACCTTTGCTGTGCAGAGCAAAGGGATGTTAAGCTGTAAAACTGAAAGGCTGGCCTAATACAGTAGGAGAGCTGAGAGGTAAGGTCATAACTGATTCATTGTTCTAGGCGATCCAATGAATGGTTTCTTTTTTGAAACGGGAAAGTTACCTTAGATGACAGAGTTGTTCTTGCTCAGGTCCTTTGCAGAGCCAGTGTTGTTGAGCTCCATCATTAGACCCTTCTCACCTGGGCTTTCAACCTGTGGTTCACTGGTCTTGAATGTCTTGGCAATATCTTCAAATGTGCGGCCTCTAGTCTCAGGCACCATGAAGTAGGTGAAAATGAAAAACAGGACCAGGAAAATGACGAAGATTATGAAGACGTATGCCTTTAAGGCAGCCTGTAAGAAAAGCACATTAAAAGCCATTAAACATTTAAAAAGCCATTAAACGTTTAAAAAGTCATTTGTCTTTTTTCTTTGAAAGCCGTGTAGTAGGATAGAACTCAAGTTGAATACAGTATAAATATTAATAAATGTCCAAAAGATACAAACATGTTTTATTAGATAACTATCTGCTTTGGTTTACAAACTGAAGCATTATCAATTTCAACATAACTGTTGTGTTTAAAAAAAAAGATTGCTGACTATAAAAACAAGTCAGAATTATACTGTGCAACCATCTGTAACTGCTTCAACTCCATTTCAGTTTCAACAAAAAAAAAAAACACGGTGAGCATGCTACAAAAACCCTGTGTACTCACTATGTTCTAACCTTTACCTAGAACAAACACAGAAGAAAATTAATTCCATTTTATTTTGGCCTACAAAGTTTCCCTCCTTCTCTGCACACCAACCAAGAATACCATAGGAAAAGACATTCAACTAACACAGCTTGAATATGGACTTCCACTGATCACAGCAGTTGTAGCAGCATACAAGAAAAACTCTTCCACCATCCAAACTATAAGTAGTTTTATATGCTGTTTCATTACCCTGTCCTCTAGAAATGAGAATCACTGTATCACATTTGATAAAGCCAACTGACTACCTGTCTTATAAAATTCCAACCTTCTTGAATTTCAACTCTACAAGCTCCTCAAAGAACACTGACACCTTTCCATTTTCTCCAACCTCTTCAGATGATACCCCAGTACAATGTTATAAGTCTTAACTACTCTGGTCCACCTCTTCAATGTCCCAGAACAAGACTTCATTGTGCTAACTATGCCTTTTCCATTCTACGCTCCAAAACGTCGGGAATTCCTCCGTACTTACCTTAAAAACCTCAACTCATACCTATCATTTTGTGCCCAGCTTAAAGACCATTTCAAGTCAGAGTCAATGTATAAATGCTTTCCCTGTGGACGTATCACATAATCCCTCACTGACACCTCACCTATCCCCTCCCCACTGACACCTCACCTACCCCCCGACACATCACCTAATCCTCCACTGACACCTCACCTAACCATCCCCACTGACACATCACCTAACCCCCACAATGACACATCACCTAACCCCCACAATGACACGTCACCTAACCCCCACAATGATACATCAACTAATCCTCCAACCGCCCTCACTGACACACCAGCTACCCCCACAATGACACATCACCTACCCCCACAGTTATACATCATCTACCCCCCACTGACACCTCACCTTATCCCCCACTCTCTCCTTCACCAATCATGCACCTTTCTGTTTCTCACATTATTTCCCTACATGACATCTCTTCCACATGTTAATTTATGTGTGCTTTACCTTACTGCCAAAAGAAGGTGTCTGCTGATCTGCTCTGGAAAAGCCATGATGCATATTTAGCACTTTCATTCACGAAAAAGTGACCAATCATGGAGGAAAGCACTACTTTGTGTTTTAAACTAAGTATGTATTCATATAAGTAGAGGCAATCAGACGATTTTCTAATGATAAAGGTGATTTCTGTATGTCTGCATCTATCCCTGTGTCTGGATGAGAGGCAGACATAGAAAGGTAACCCCTGGACAAAATTTACAAAAATACATGTGCCAAATCCCATTTTCATGTTTTCAGACACATATTGAAGTTCAGGAAAACCAAAGTCCCTTCAGATTAAGTTTGTGGGAGGGGGTGGGAAGTTCTTATCCTTCCAAAATATTTCACTTGCCTGCATAAACAAATTATTATTATACTGGCTAGGTGCAGAAACCAGATGAGTTCCACTGAGAATAAATTGTTTTTCTACCATTTCATGAACAGTTTGTTGACTAGAACTTGAGGTTTATGGGAAGGGAAATACGGGTTGTTCTGATGGGATCCATCAACCCCAAACTCACAAAGTACAGTAGCAGCTATCTGTTCACCTTGTTACCACTTTTGCCTTTTATTTCTCCATTGTATATGCATATTGCATAATTACAACAACTGATACTTCTGCAATCAAACAAATAGCAATCTATAAAGGATTTAAACCTTGCCTGGATCAAAACCCAGCAAATTATGCAGTACTGTACCTTGAGCTAAAATGTATATTTTAGTGATGGAATAATACTGTTCTCTCTGTTGGCGCTATCCCACATTATGAAATTTAAAACTGTACCCGCTTTCCATCTTTAGGCCATGGATTATTTGTTTTATTCCTTGACATGAACTTACCTTATCTTATTATCAGCACTTTGCAAAGATAATACATTTCTAGGCCTCACTGTAGAACTTGTATTTATTTCTGTGATCACCATTAGTTTCTACACTCCTCTCCCACACAGTATTCTCCTCTGCTCTTGTCTTCTTATTGTGCACAGCTCAAAAAGATGCCTTAATTTAACTTTAGCAAACATATTTATTTGTTAATCCAGTAAGTGAACTTGCCCTTCATGGACCCTTTTCCTTGACCCAGTTTACAAGAGAAAGACCAATGGTCAATTTAGTATGGCCAGACAGCCAGCTTGTTCTTCTGAGGAAACTGCAATTCGTAAAAAAAAAAACAAAAAACAAAAAATTCCACAGGCATAAGGAGAACATGCAAAACATCCCTGAGACAGTCAGGCAAGACTAAACCCTAGAATTTCAAGCTGTGAGGCAGCAATCCTACATCTAAGCCATCTCTGTTTCCAACATGAGCTACGTTGCCTGCTGTAGCTGCGGTTTGCAAGTCTAATAAGTTACCTTGCCTTCACCTGCTGCTTTTTTAATTGGGTACATGTCTTTTTCTCTATGTTTCTTTATACACCTCAGCTGAGTCAGCAGTGAATCAGCTAGTCATGCTGTCTTTTAACAAAACAATTAACTTGGTGACACAGTAAATGACAAACTAACTTGCAGATTACTATATTCTAAAAGGAAAGGGACAGCCTAGAAAAGATTAGATTGACAAACGGCACACTCCATCATCCACTCCTACAATCAGACAATATACAACCTGCACACCTCTACCCATCCCCCACCACCCCTCACCACCACCACATGTGAAAGCAGCAGTCACCTACCCAACCATAGCACAGTCAGGGACCAGGACAACCTTTCCTATGTCCAGCTACCAAATAAAATGCAGGCTACTACCTCTGTGTTTCAATGTTGGTTGACACATTCTCAAATGTTATGTGGCTGTACAGCCTGTGCTACTTAAAACCCACATTCCAAACTGTAACACATCCACAAATGTGGATTATTCATCAGCAGGAGACAATGCAGTATACTGTATATCAGATGCCTCAATAGTAAACCGTATATTAAAAATCATGCACACCCCTTCATGTTGATCCCCTTCCTACTAGGCAGAGTACATCATCAGTGAATGACTAGATTCTATTCCAATCTTTATTTCTTCAATAAGCTTCAGCTGGAACAATGCTATGACTACAGGATACAAGTAACTTTCTTGCAGTATCAGTACTAAGTTACCTATTTTTATAACAAAATGCCAAAAAGATGTAGCAAATTAAGACTTATGTCAGTACAGTTGGTTGTTTTTACTTACCTCTGCATATGGGAAAAGGATCCCTACAAGGAAATTGGAAGACCAGTTGCAGAAGCCAGCTATGGCCATGGCTGCAGGTCGGGGACCCTGGCTGAACAGCTCGGCCACGATGAACCAAGGGATAGGCCCAGGCCCCATTTCAAAGAAGGCAACAAACCCAAAGATGGCAATGATGCTAACATAACTCAACCAAGTATATGTTTTCTGTAAAGGAAAAACAATAAGAATAAAAATTCTATTACACTCAACTTAGTGGAGAAAATGTTCACAAGATGGAAGCAATACATTCCATATTACAAATTTCGTAGGTTCATAGGTTAGTACTAGGCTAACTGCCCTTGCGAGCCATTTTAAGCCTAGCTAATTATCCCTTGTGAAACCCAAACCCTGCACCTTGTGTTTGTAAGGCAAACAACTTAATCATTAGGCAAATGAAAAAAACTCAGTATGCTGGATATATTACAAAAATAGTGTTAAAATGATACACTTTTTATCTGGATCATATAAGTATCTTACCTATAGAAATGTTCATCTATAACTTACTTTATCACATTTACATTACATATACAGAAATATATAAATCTGATAAATTACTATTTTTGACATTTGCAAGAAAGTCATTAGGAGGTAACATGAACAGTCTGAAAAAAATTCTGCACTCTGTATAACTTCATAGAATTGGTGTGGTACATTTCACACATGTTCTCATGTATTAGAATGAACCACTGGTGCAGAGGAATAAATCATTGACTATGGCCCAGGAGACCTAAATTCAATTACCAGCTCAGGTGCTTGACTCTGCAGGCAGTGAGGATGCATGCATTCATCCTGGAATGGGAAGTGAAAATGATGGGTGTTTTCCTAGTAGGGCTCTAGAGGACAGCAGACCTCACAGCAAACATGCAGACTGGGGGGTTGCTTCTGTCACTCTTGGCTTCAAGTGATATTACCATGTTTGGGAGGGATATTAGGGCTAGGAAAAAAAACTGTGATACAGTATTATATATCCCACCTCCCTTGTAGGAGATCTTTCCAGTGCGAGTCACAATGAAAATTCCAGGATGGACTTTGTGGAGACTGGAGATCAGAAGGGCAGGTGGATCTTGAAGCCACCATTAGCAGTTGAGAAAAAAGAACATATGTTCTTGTTTCACAAATAAAATACTGCCAACATGCTTTCACTTATTGGTTACCATCTCATACACATTCGTGGACACCAGGAGACCAAAAATGCTCATTGGTGGTCATCTGTTAAGTCACAGTGAAACAAGCATTATTACTGTGACTTAAAAGTGATTCTTGTAAAGCTATGTAAGCACTTTGTTAGCAAAAAACACTTGATGAGCAAGCCAGGGGTCTGGGTTACCTAATTTTCCAAATTTGAGAAAACTGAGAGAACTGCTGGAAATTGATGCATGGAGGACAAATACTACTTCTGCCACCTAGTGGTAGTGTACTTCTATGACTTAACAAAAGGTTCTAGTATCCCATTTAGAATTCAGTACTTTTGCAAAGATAGTACTACATCCCAGTTTGCATGCCTTGAAGTTATGCACTGTACGAACAATAAAACAAATAAATGCTGTTTTGTTAAAAATATCACACTCACCAGGAATACAAGAGCTAATGTCATTAAAACGGCACAGCCAGCCATTCCTCCTAAACCAATCAGATGTAGGGTTCGACGACCAGCACGCTCAACAAGAAAGAGCTGAAACATAAAATTAGTAGGGGAATTATTGATATGATGAAACACCAAATTTCCCTTTAAATGCATAATGTGTCAGACTAATGCAAAATGCATTTGCTACTTACTGAAACAATAGTGAATACAGTGTTGACTGCACCAGCACCAATTGTGGCATAGATTGGTTGTTCCACTCCTGCTTCTTTAAAGATGTCTGTTGAATAGTAGAATACCTAAAGAAACATACATTAAGCCTGTAAATATTGTGCTTAAATGCTACGGATCAGAATTAACATTGTCCTGCAAACAATGCATTAAAGGCATATGCACATAACTTCACACACACACACACACACACACACACACACACACACACACACACACACACACACACACACACGTGGTGGTATCAGATAGAACATATCCCCCCTCCTTTCAACTGGTCTGTGTCCACAATGTGTACTGCTTCTCCTGTATAAGACATGTGAAGTTTAATGCAGCATGTACTACCTCATTCATTTCACTTTCCCTCTCTTTCACACGTGTGCACGCACACGTGCACTCATACACACACACATATGTGAGAAAAGGGAAACCCTTCTATCATATGTATCATACTATGCCAGTAAAGTAATTTGGGAGACACCAGAAAGGCACTGACAGGAGAAGATAAGCACAACTGCATGCCTAAGATAGGAGAAGATGAGTGCTACTGGAAATGTTTAACGTACAGTGCAATTCAGCTTCAGTACTCAAAGTACAAAGCAACCAATTTCCAAACAGCTGTGCCACTCCACTGAGCTACACAAATATGACTCTTTTTTTTTTAAAAGTCTGCTCCTGGGAATTAGAAGAGTTGTATATCCAACATTTTTGCCTCCTGATAACCATTCCTAAAAGGTATGCAAGACTTGCTGGCATAACCGGAAAACCACATTACAGCATTACTGTGACTTATATACACCACTGGGTTTTAAATTTTACCAGTGATTGGGTTTTGACAGGTTTTGTCTAGTTCTAGCATGTGTATTTTTCCTGAAGTTTTAACTGCCTCCCCAAACCCTACTCAGGGCAAGTGATAGATAAAGAAATGAAAAAAGGCTAAATTGAAAATAAGCACATTTTTACAATGAAATAAGTTAGAAAGAAAAAAGATTTAAATGTAGAATGAAACATGACAGAAGGCTGAACAAAATTCTTACAGCGTTGATGCCAGAAAGCTGCTGTGAGAGTTGCAGAACTATAGCAATTATGATTGGCTGGCGATAGTTAGCAGAGCGGAACAGTTCGATCATTGTAGCCTTCTTCTCTAATGCCATCTTAGCACTCTCCTCCTTCATTTCCTGAATGTCTTGACTAACATCATCTATACCTCGGAGTTTCCGCAGAACTTTGGAAAGAAAAAAGAAAGGAATTCAGTTTTTTCACATATACATCAGGAAACCAGATTTTACCAGTTTCCAAGTCAAAAAGTTTAATACTCTGTGATCAGTAGTGGCTGTTAGAAGTTCAGTCTATGCTTCAAGCAAAAATCAGAAAGTTTAAGGGATTTTTTCTCTCTAAGACAATTCAGACTTGATTTTCAAGTGTACCTAATGTTTATCAATGTAATATCACATTTGCTATGACTGCCTGGCTGGAATTACTGTTTTAAATTATATTTCTTAAAGAGATACCAAAAAATAAATAAATAAATAACAGAAGTAGGCAACTACATAACCGTATTCTATAAGTGCCTTTTAGTTAACTTCTCTCTTGAAAGGAGATTTTCATATACAAGCAAATATCATCTTTATCTCATCTGTCAGTGTGTAAAACTAGTATAGAAATATGAAAGAATAAATAAATAAATGTAGGTACTCTCTAATACTTACCATGTGTAGCTTCATCTTCCTGTGCCTTGTTAATTAGCAGAAACCGTGGACTCTCAGGGCAAAAAAGCAAGGCAATGGACTGCAGGATGGCAGGAAAGATGGTGAACCCCAACAGAAGTGGCCAGAGGGTGTCTGAACCCATAATAGCCTCCAGACCAAAAATCTGAAAAAAAGAGAGAGAGAAAGAGAATATGACTACTCAGAACTTTTGTTTTGTTTTGCAGCTGCAGCAGTCTTGAGCACAAAGACTATATTATCTTATTCTTTAAACAATATAATGCTTATTTACTTCAATGTAATACATCACTGGCCTCTGGCCTTGCATTACATACTGTGCTTGTTTTAGTTACATTATCATTGTTCATTATTTTCTGCACATTCTGAACTACTCCAAGCATTCCAAGGTTATCATTTAATACTTAGTTCAAAGTAACCATAAGTACATTACTAAAAATATCCTCAGCTGAGATTTTTAAAAAATCATTTATTTCTACTACTTCAGATTTTACTCCACCTTCCTTTTTTGGTTTCATCCTAGCTCTTCATTTCACTTCTTTCACTTTCCCTGTAGCTTTTCCATCACTCACTGTGTCTCTTATATTGTCTCCACTTCTTCTTTTGATGAGTAATTATCACCAAAAGGACTTTTCACTACACTCTTTACTCTTTTACCATACCTTAAAATATTCTGCAGAAAGCGTAAATGTATTTTGCAGACTTTTTTTTATTCAAATGTCTATGTAAGATGCATAGTTTTCAAAACTAAAGCTAAAAATTAATCCAAACTCTTGCCAACCTTCTCCTTACCTGTGCAATTAGAATGCCAATAACCACTCCCAGCTGGTGTAACGTTCCAAAGGCACCACGCAGTTTGGTTGGAGAGACCTCACCAATGTATATAGGTACAAATCCTGTGCAAAGACCACAGAACAGTCCAATAACCAACCGTCCAATAATCAGCATCTCAAAGGAGCTACACAGCTTGGAGAAGCCCATCAAGGCACCACCTAAAATGCCAAGGATGTTCACCATGAGCATGGAATTCCGCCTTAAGGAAAAAAGAAGGAAAACAGGCATCAGTTTTAGTGCATACGAATTATAATGTTATGATGAAAATAACTAGAGATTATACAGGTTTATTGGTTGTATAATACAGTTATTGTCACCACTATCCTGTTTGGGTGTGGTGAGTCTGTTTTTGCCTGGCAAATTTATCCAACATTAAAATAATGAATGTAAATAAGCGCTCAGTAGACAACGAACAAAAACACTGGTCCTCTGTGTCTTGGTACACCCACCTCACAACAAGGTCACAAATAAACGGATTAGATGAAATTCAACCGAACTAAAGGGAAACGGCCAGGATAAATAAAAAACCTTTATTGTATGAAGAGTTAAGCGCTTTCACTCGCTACAATGCGAGCTTCTTCAGAACTCCATTAGAGCGTTGATTTAACATTTAAATAAGTTATTTGGCGCCAAAAAGCACTGTGTTAAAAGCAACATATACACTATTAATAAAATAACAAATTAATACATAAAAACATGAAAAAAACATAAAAATATACTCTCATTATAAAAATCCTATTTATAATACATTTAATAAGCTTAGAATATGTGTTCACTGTCTGCTGTAGTTATGTAGTTGTTCATCATATAATACAAAAAATCTAATATAATAAATACAAAACTATAATGAAAATTAACTGATGGTTTACTTTATATTTGTAATACTAATATATTAAATAATTATAAATAAAAATAAAAATAACTACTGTATTTTCAAAAGTGGCTTAATGGTAAAATAATCATTAAGTCCTGGAAAATTAGAAGCATCAGTGTAAAGTTGCCACCACATTTCTTTATATGACAGTAAACTTTTATAATCTACCCCTTTAGGGTCAACGTGAACATGATCCAAAATACCAAATTTAAAGTAATGTCTGTCCCCACATTTTGTAATATGTCTATATAAAGCATTGTTCTCTTCCTTCGTCTTAATACTATATAAATGAGCATATATACGTTTGTTTAGACATCAGTTAATTTTCATTACAGTTTTGTATTTATTATATTAGATTTTTGTACTATATGATGAACAACTACATAACTACAGCAGACAGTGAACACATATTCTAAGCTTATTAAATGTATTATAAATAAGATTTTTATAATGAGAGTATATTTTTTATGTTTTTTCATGTTTTATGTATTAATTATTTATTTTATTAATAGTGTATATGTTGCTTCAACACAGCGCTTTTTGGCACCAAAGAACTTATTTAAATGTTAAATCAACACTCTAATGGAGTTCTGAAGAAGTTTGCATTGTAGCGAGTGAAAGCGCTTAACTCTTCGTACAATAAAGGTTTTTTATTTATCCTGGCCGTTTAAATTCAGTTAAATTTCATCTAATCCGTTTATTTATGATCTTGTTGTGAGGTGGGTGTACCAAGACACAGAGGACCAACATTAAAATAATGAAAAATCATACATTTATTTTGTGTACATGACATTTTCTTATTGCTAGAAAAAGGCATCTTCTTGAGAATGTGTTCTGTCGCATAAAAATATCTAGTTCATTTTTTTTTTTTTAATAATACAGCAATGTTTTTTTTTTCTTTTTTTAACTACCACATCTGTGTTGACAAAAAGTATCAGAGCATAACTATACAACCATTAATACTGGCAGCATATGTGCTACTAGTCTTGCATTCAAACTACACATAGGGAGCAAAATGCAAACAATATGAAATTGATGTACATTTTAGGTAACAAAACTACTTCCACATATAGACAACACTGAATTATATCACTGTTGGTGTTTCCTAGCTGCTTTACTAACTTGGCATAATATTTTTTAAAAAATAACATTATGCACAATGCTACCACTACTCAGTACCTGCCAAAGCGGTCGACAAATAAGCCAACAGAGAAAGAACCAATCATTCCACCAACAGAAAAGATGGCCACAGATAGTGACCAGAGAAGTGTGCTGACAGAGTCTGTCATCGCCGCACCAGTCCTTGTCATCCAAGTCACATTGTAAAACTCTTTAATGACCTGAAAGGAAAAAGAAAGGGAGCGGAGAAAATTAATTCTTATGTCACGTAAAATTTTATACCCTTACTGACTATGTACAACAAAAATTAAACTTATTACTCAGTGTTATTGCTACTGGAAATTTCAAATTACAATACAAAATTTTAAATCTTAAAACTAGAGGTTGGGTTTACCCAGGCATTTCAATAAACAATTTTACTATAACAGTTTCTATGGATAAAAGGGTGCTATGCAAAGATAAGCAATAGTATCTCCCAATGAAACAAAAGAATGGATAGGCACAACATGATTGTCAAATAATCCTTTTTGCAGTTATATACTTAAACAAAACTGTCCTTGCTGACTTTTATAGCTGAAATTCCCTTCATGCTTCCTTTCTACTATTACTAAGATAGCATTTTATATATGCTTGAGATATACATATTGGGTCTACTTCTAAATTTTGAAGTTTCAAAACTTCAAATTTGTTATGGTCCAGACCATAAGATCAAAGTTTTGAAACTCTAAATTGTTTAAATGGAGATCACTGTTCAGTGTGGAACGGTATATTTATCATTTCTCTTGCAGTGCGATCTCGGAGTTGGTATATTTAATTACCAGGGGGGGTGGGGGGCACAGGGGGTATGACTCCCCCCCCCCTGCAAAAATGTAAAAAAAAAAAGATTTTTTTATTTCTATTTTTTAATTACATTTCGGAGTTTCAAATCTTTGATCTTACAATCTCAACCATAAGAAATTTGAAGTTTTGAAACTTCGAAATTTAGAAGTACACCCATATATGGAGATTGATACAGATATATATATATATATATATATATATATATATATATATATATATATATATATATGTTCATACGTGTGTACTAGGCTAATGGCCCTGGAGCCTTTACAAACCTAGCCCATAGGATTATATGGATACATACAAACACACACACACACACACACACACACACACACACACACACACACACACACATACATAAATCACACTTATAAAAACACACACACGCACATAACCAAACATTATTTTTAGCAACACTTTTAACTGTTTAACTGCATCTATTTCTAAATAAATAGATAGAATAAATAGATGGAATAGTGGGGTTGCTATTCTCTATAGAACAGGACTGCAGATTAGTAGAACAAATCATAACCTTTCATCTGACACTAGTATTGAAATAATTATTACAAAACTGCAACTCAACCCACAAAAAACATTAAATATTATCTGTACCTATCTTCCCCCAGGAAAAAATCCAACCATATTAGAAGACCTACTAAACTGGCTATCACTAAATCACCCTCAAGAAACAATACTCTTAGGGGATTTTAACATCGACTGGAACTTATGTAAACAGACTAATCCATCCACCCTTATTAACCTGCATGGCTTCTCTCAAATAATCAACTCCCCAACTAGAATAAACAAACTTAATAATAAAGAAAGTATACTTGACTGGATATTAACAAATAGTCCTCAGCAAAAATATACAACAGGAACTCTCCCAGATGACCTCAGTGATCACTCCCTCACTTATATTATTAGGCAAAAAAACAGTACTACTGTCCCCATCCAAGTCAGATCATTCCGTAGTAAGAAATATTTTGACCTCAACCAGTATCAAAATGAACTCACGCTAGTCAACTGGTCACCTCTTAAATCTCTCCCAATAGATGAAGCAGTTAGTCACTTTAATAATACTTTTCTCACTATCCTTGAACATCATGCCCCAAATCGTTCTATGCGTGTCAAATCTAAAACAGCCCAATGGCTCTCAAATAACACTAAGAAACTTATCCTGAGTAGGAATAAAGTCTGGGCTAAATGGCGTACCACAAAAAGCCTAACTGATAATGTCACTTTTAGACAACAGAGAAATATGACAAAAAAAGCCATCATACAAGATAAAAAGAACTTCTATACTCAGCTTCAGCAATCTTCACCACACCAACCACATAAATTTTGGTGCTCTATCAATAAACTATTATCCCCTGGTAAAGTTGCCACACCAAACCCATCTGGCTCTGACCCTGACTGCCCCTTACAAACAGCTAATGCCTTTAACACTTTCTTCACTTCTGCCATACTAAACCTAGCTAATCAACAAAACCCAGATACCTCCAAACTATTTACACCTAGCTCTATTCCCCCCCCCATTTCACCTTAAACCCATACCCACTTCTCAAATATTGTCCTTACTTCATAAACTAAAACCTACAACCCCATCTGCTGACCGATTACCAGCAGAATACCTCCAACTAGGTGCAAAAGCCTTAGCATACCCCATCTCTATTCTTATTAACAGGACAATAAAAGAAAGTACAGTTCCATCAGTCTGGAAAATCTCTTATATTATCCCTCTTTTTAAAGGAGGTGACTCTACTGAGTACTCTAACTACTGCCCTATAGCATTACTATCTCCGCTTGCAAAAATTATGGAGAAGTGTATCCACAAACAGTTACTAAATCACCTACTAGACCATAAACTACTGGCTAATTGCCAACATGGGTTTCGACCATACCATAGTACTAGCACAGCCTTACTATCCTTCATCGACTCAGTTAACAAAAACCCCAACAATAATACTCCTTCATCGGCATTCTTCGTAGACCTGTCCAAAGCCTTTGACATGGTCAATCACCAGCTTATTCTCCATCATTTAAAATCTTTCTCTCTAGATAACCCTGCATTATGCTGGTTCACATCTTACCTAGACAACCGCAAACAAGCAGTTCTATGGGACAACCAACTCTCTGATCTTCTCCCCACCACTATAGGAGTCCCTCAGGGCTCTATTTTAGGTCCTCTTTTGTTTTCCATTTTCATTTATGAACTTCATCTAGCCACTCCACAAACAACTTGCATTCAATATGCAGATGACACCACCATCATTTGCTCAGCCTCAACGCAGTCAGAACTTCACTCTCTCACACAAAAAACCTTCTCAACTATAGAACAATGGTTCTCTAATCATTGTCTTCTCCTTAACCCCAAGAAAACCAAACTCTTGCTCTTTTCACCCACCCACTTGTCTACCTCTATCCATTTCACGCTAATATCTGATAATGGAACCATTATCTCTCCTGACCAAACAACAAAACTCTTGGGTATTACTATTGACAATCAATTAAAATTTGACAATCATGTTAATCTTACAATAAAATCTACCAACAGAAAACTAGGCTCTCTCTACAGAATCAAATCTTTTCTTACTCCTGAAGCCAAAACTACAATAGCTAGAACCCACTTAATCTCAACCCTTTTATATGCTTCCTCCATATACACAAATCTTTCTAAACATAATCTTAATAAACTTACTACATCATATAACAATATTGCCAGATTTGCAACTGCCTCTCCATATAAAACCCATCATTGTTTGAATCTCAAGAAGCTTGGGTGGCTGGAACTACCACACCTCATACAATACTATCAACTCACTATTGCCCATAATGCCCTACATCACCCTGACAACACCCCAATACTCTCCACCCTCATAACGCCCTATAACAATCAGAGGTACCTACGCTCCACCAACAAAATACTGGTCCAAACATCCCGATCCAAAAATTCAGCAGGTGACTCCACATTTTCCAACTCAATTGGCAAAATATGGAACAAGTTACCACAAGACCTTACATCCCTAACTTCACTCTCCCTATTTCAAACTAAACTAAAATTCTTCCTAAATAACCATTGGCTCTGTTCTTGTCATAACCCTGGTTAGCTCTCTTTTTTTCCATCTTTATCTGATTCCTTAACAACCTTTCTCTTTCTTCTCTTCTACATACTCTTACAGAGTATTTAATTTTTTTCATCTTTTCTTTTTTTACCATCCTAGATTTAGACTCTACTCAAAAGTTTATACAACCTGTTTCAAGATTTATTGCATATGTTTTTTGTTTTCCTATTATTGTATATTGATGTATATCTTGACATTGTTTAGTACTATGTAGTGGAGCTTTTCTCCCCGGGCCTCCACTGAAAATGGACATATATCCAGCTGGACTAGCCCGGTAAACAAATGTAAAATAAAATAAATAAATAAAATAAATAAAATAAAATTGCGTACTATTAATATAACCTTGAGCAGGCTTGAACAGGATTTCAGATTTACTGCTTGTTTCAATTAATTTACTTAAAGCCAACATTTTGTTATCCTTTTTAGTACATGGACGTTGACAGGGTAAGTCCAGTTTTATACCACTGTTATAATTTTGTTCTTTATTATTATTTATTTATTTATCATTTGTTGACCGGGAATGTCCGACTAGGTTCCACAGAGCCTGTTTTCAGCGGAGGCCCGGGGAGAAATGCTCCAGATGCATGTCTTTGGAATGTGGGAGGAAACCGGAGTACCCGGAGGAAACCCATGCGAACACAGGGAGAACATGCAAACTCCACACAGAAGGCACCCCAGCCGAGAATCGAACTGGAGAACCTCTTGCTGTGAGGCGACAACGTTAACCGCTGCACCACTGTGTTTTAGACAGACATACTCCATTCTAAGCACATAGCTCAAGGTTCTGCATTAACCTGGGTTTCAGATTATTCAGCAGCTTAGTTGCAAATATTATTTCAGATTGCTTTATAAATGTGATAAGTTCTTAAGAAGTCCCACTGCTTTACAGGACAACGATGGATGTATGTTTCGTTTAACTTTCCTACTAGTTGATACAACTGCTTGTCTCAACAATGAAATGTGGCCTAACCCTCATACCACATCTTTAGTGGTTATGAAAAAGTAAATGGGTGTATATGTATGCAAATATGTGTCCAAAAGTCTTCATTGCTGTTATTCTTCTGGTTCACAACATCTAGTAATTCACAAAGAAACTGGGGAAGTGAATAACTGCCTAAGTAAACTGCCAAACCACAGACTTATTTGTTGCAACTCTACATAAGAGCCATAAAAAAGTAACATGTTGCAAAAAATACATGCAAAACTGGAGAGAACCATAGGTGAAAGGACCACAAACTGGAATAAACTAAAAAAAATAAAAATATTAAATACGGCGGTCCAAATATATTGATGGCACTCAAAACTTTAGGCAGACTACAAACTATGTTTTAAAATAAGTTTAGACCAGTGCCAAAATAAAAAGACCAAAATTGCTAAAAGAAAGGAATAAATTTGCAGCTAGTGGCAATGAGCAATGCATGAATCTGTATTTTTTCGCATTCAATTCTGCCAATCTAAAATCAGACAGAAAACAGTGGAATGTCTTAAGGATATTCTTTATTCGGAATGGAGACATGAGAGGGACAGGGTCTATGATATGGCAATTGCAACAAAAGAGATAGATTAGGTAACTGGAATTCCCGTCAAATTGAGAAAAAAAATGTAGGCACTTTTCTTAACTTTGGCACTCCTATTTCACTTTCTCTCATCTGTAAAATAAAATAAAAATGCTACATAAATTAAGTAGAGCAAATTTGCTCATTTAGTTATAATTCTATCTAGTTAAACCATACTTCCCTGTTCTCCAGAAAATCATGGCTATATCTAGTTAAGTACAGAAAGGAAACTATAACTACCTAGTAAAGTAAGACTAGCACTATAGCACCTATAAAAACACATGCATTTGGCTTCACGTATGCTGCTTTGCAATAAGAAATTTACATTAAGACTATCTATTGCTCAATATACTGTATCCTGTATAGCCAATAATATTTTCTGGTTAAATTTATACTTTAGGTAGAAAGTTAATATTGAGATGTTGCCTTACCGCACTTGGGGCATTTATAACACCTGTGTTGTATCCAAACTGCAGTGAACCAATTACAGCCACGGACACAGCAAACAATAGATTGCACGTCACCTTTGTCTGAAACAGAAAATGGAGAAAAATAATATTAAAAAAAGAATAGCACAGTTTTTATAATAGAACTATACACTCTTGTTTTACATATGGACCAGAGGGGTTCCCCCCATAGTATAATAAGAAAATACAGTTAAAGTATCAGGGAAGCTCATGTGACATGTTTTTGGACACAAGCCTACTTGTGTCCAGCTAGTTTTAGTTTAATAGATTGTATTTCCATCCCTAATGTAGGGAGATAAGTAAGTCAAATTTAGCTGATGTATATTTTTCCATCTCCAATGGGTGGAGTTTGAGGAAGAAACAAACAGGACTTAAAAATGTTGACTTTTTGTAGCACAGGGATCCTGGAACTAGATTCAATCCATCTGTAAGCTGAAAGGGACCATTACACAGTTAAATCATAAATTAATAGCTCAACAGATCATTGTAAAGCATTAAGTAGTAGAGTATGGAACAGTCACATTGCTTCTTCTTTATAATATAAACAGTATTGCTTATGTCACATACTGCATGGCTAACATATTGCTGTTATCTTGGAAGAAAAAGGAAATGCTACAATTGAGTCTCTACTGAGTGCCATTAAAGTAGTCAGCACCACTGAAGAAGAAATACAAATGAGCTGAAACTAACATAGAAATATGTGCCCATGTGTCTTGTATGCAGTAGTAAAGAAATGAATGTTGTCTGCAGTTCATTAACCAATAATTTGAAATTTCCCAATACATATTTCTCATGATGTTTTGATAAATAGATTTTTGTAAATAATGTTGTACGCCTATTCAGGTTTTGTCAGGGTCTTTCAATCTGGGTCTTCAGTACAGCTGCTTGGGAACTTTTGCTTCCTCATTAAAAAAATACAGAAGGACAAACTGCTGCGTGTTCCTTTTGTAAATTGTGTGTGCTTGTGAAATATTATATTGGCTAAGACCACCTTGTATGCTGAAGATCACCTTTCAGGACCTTTCTCTGCTCACACAGGCTTGTAGCCTGAACAAGTCACATGAAATGTCAGTATTCTCATTGTGGACCCTGTGTTAAAACCCCTCAGTATGATGCATTTCTTTCTCCGGTCAATGGTGCTTTTCTGCCATCTCTTGTCCCGTACTCAGACAGTACTATAATATTTACATCGTTTTGCTGTTTCCAGTAATTTTTTTTCCCTGGTACTTCTGAGGTGACAATTTAAAATACGCTCCCATAATATTTTATACATTACCAATACGCGTGTTTGAGCATACATCTGACTCATATAAACAACGTCAGTATATTACATGCACAACAGGCCGAACCAACAAACCTAATGCCTAGATGTCAGCCAGCTACTCTCAAATTAAGTATGTTATGGAAACAGTGAGTTTGAATTCTATCTCAGACTGGCTACTCTTGGTGAATTGGGCAAAAACAATCCAGGTGAGCAGCAATGAAAAGATGTGAAATGACAGGCTCGAGGCTCCAGAGGCAGAAGAGTATTTATTCAGTGTGTTAGCACAGGACAACTGTCACTGCGTTTGCAGAAAACCGAAAATAACCAGTTAAGACTGTTTGTTTGTTTGTAAAAATAAGTAAACATGCTGACCACTGTCCGACCCTTTCTTTCGGCAGTTTAGCCTTGTAGAGGAAAATGTCAGACAGGATGTGAAACCACACCAGATGAAAAAACATAACCTATCAAGTGTACCTCATTACGAGGAACGTTCCTCATTTTGAGTCTTAAAAGGTCAATCTTCCTCATTGAAAGGATCTGCCACACACTGTACGTTAAGAATTTTTTAACTGACATCGTTGCTAAATAATACCGAATCATATTAAGTCATCAAAATATTTTTAAGTAAAAGTTAAGACATTGTAAGCATCATCGGAGCTGTTAAGCTTAGTGTTCCACATTTTGTCCATTTCCTCCATATGTTGACAGCTTTGGATGAGAACGTCTCTTGCCGTGTTAGGTCAGATTATTTGGTTAAAGAAAGGGAGCCAGTAAGGCCTGACCTCGCTGACTGAATTCCATCATCCATACAATGAGTGACCTTGCCCAAGGGTTATCCTAGCTAGTGCGATCCAGTGGTACCCGGATGTTACACCATACCCAGGCAGTCTGTGGTAACACCGCGAGGACACACCCTATTACAGCACCGTTTGCCACATTCCTATTTCTACGTGTCAGTAAGAGTATACAGCAAAACGTTTATCAGTAAACGGCAGTTTTGTAAGTGTTCAAGAAAGAATTTCAGTTGTAAGTCTCAGTACTGATTAAATGTCAGAAATAAAGAACCTATTTGTCAACCGCTCTCCAGTAGGGTTGCCACCTTTTCAACTGACCAAAGTGGGATATTTTCGGGACACACATCAGATTTTACAGGCCGCCACATACCCATGGTCAGTCAAAGGATAGAACTTTACTCTTTTGCCTAAATAAAAGCTTATTCTTGTAGCAGTTTAGCTTCTTATTTTGTTTCTTGTGACATTTAGGTATATTAGATGCAGAAATAACTATTTTATGCAACTATTACATAA
This sequence comes from Protopterus annectens, assembly GCF_019279795.1. Taxonomy (NCBI): domain Eukaryota; kingdom Metazoa; phylum Chordata; order Ceratodontiformes; family Protopteridae; genus Protopterus; species Protopterus annectens. The sequence continues at coordinate 157,508,914 of NC_056741.1, forward strand.
AACATGGGACATAATTATGTCCTACAATCTCAGGACATTTGCCATTTTTAATATTTTCTGTCAGCACCCAACTGCCCAAAGAGGGACTGTCCCTCGCAAAGTGGGACAGGTGGTAACCCTACTCTCCAGCCGATGTAAGGGGGGGGGGCTCCACCCCCCCCCCCGCACTATGTGTTTATGCTGTTAACTTTGAAAAGGCTTTACCACTTACAAGTAGGAATACTATGAGATACAGCCACCATGGAGTTAAACAATTTTACCACAATTAATCACAATTAAATTATCGCATGTCCAATAATCGCGGTTTAGGACCTCCAACAGCATATCGGCATCGACCCCACTTTTCCCCCATTTGAACACTAAGGACTTATATAACGGCCGTCTCAGCAGTCTCTGCTTTTGCTTCATATTTTTGCCCCATCCATCGCAAACAGTTTAATTTTGTGGTAAACAACTGAGGATTACAGACGACCAATAGTGCCAGACATTACTGATTCAAATCATATATGCTAGTATTCAGAAAATGTAGGATCTGGATCCAGATTAGAAAATGTTTGTCAATGGAAAACCTGTTGCTCTAGTTTTAAAAGTGATTCACTGTAACACTGAAAAACATGCTAATTTAGGTCCTTTGACTCCGATTTTTTTTTACTTTACTCGTAATTATTGAAGCAAAGACGTTGAGAGGTATATGAACTTGTGTTTGAGACAAACCTTTACAATCTTTACTTATCAATAATTGTGGCAATAACGCCTTGTTAAGATAACACACACACGCCATTTTTTTTTGCCATCATAAAAAAATTACCCTGATGCGTATCCCAAGCTGTTCACTGAGTTGTCTCTGTACTAATGCTCAGTTTTGCATGATTTAATGATTTAACAATTTCAGACGTAGACATATATGTCAGATTTATATAAATGACAAAAATGTGTAAATGAGGGCAACGTGTCAGAACCTACCACCAGATTCCCAATCCCAGCAGTATGCGCAAGATCAAAACTCGTTGGGTAAAATAGCAATCATATACTATGAATTTATAATGCGTTAATAGGTGACGCTGATAGTCTGGGTACTGTTTCCGTTAAATACAACCAGTCTAATGTATTAAAGTTACACATTACCTACCCAGCAGGCATTACATGTATTTTACTTCATTTTGATAATACGTCTACATGTATCGATGATAAATTATGCTACATAAACTTGTAACAAGCAACAGACAATGAGACTACAGAATTGAATATGTACAAAACTCACGTACCATTTGCTTAGTAGCGAGTCTTCAATTACTATTATTATTATTATTTGGAGGGAGGGGCTAAATTCGTATGGCTACCCACTAGATAGTTAATACACTATGCAGAGCAATACTAATATGACCAAATTTTTACTCTCGTCTTAAAAAACAGACTAAATGTCTGCCACAATACACAGTCCATCTTTAAACAGGATGTAGCCAGGATGTAATCTTTATCAACACAGCCGGCGGCATTTAACAGTCTGTGTGTGACATAATCTCAACTTTCCATCTCCAACATGAGGCACACTACCACTCATAATGTGAAAAAATGAACAACAACAAAAAAAACTTCAGCTATGAAGCTCACAGGGTGGTTGAAATGTTCTACTGTTTACATACATAATGTTCTTTTGATGAATTAATAGGATGCAGTTCGTTTTATCATGGATATCAGTTAAAAAAGTCTTGACATTAAATGTGTGAGAGAGACCCTTTCAATGTGGAACTTCCAGGAACATCAACTTTTTAAGACCAAAAATAAGGAACAGTCCTCATAATGAGGTACACTTGAGAGGCATGGCCCTTTGTGCCTCCAATACAGGTGCATATATTTGACGATTAGCATATTTGACATAAAATAAAATATAAGAAGTACCCTTTCATGTCTCCTACAAATGACCTCTGCAGGATGCTACCCTTCCCCCACACATCATCCATGGAGAAGTACATACACAGCTTTGCTTATTCCTTCCTACTGCAATACTTAAGTCCTTAGCCATTGCATGCCGCCTTCCACTGATTAAGGATTTAGAGCATTTTTTAACCACATGCTCAGTGTGGTTGCTAAGGCCGGCTATGCCACACACAGAAACACATACACACATTCCCATCCGATAATGCATTTGGAAACGCAGGGCGCATACTCATCCAACAGGATACGGCATTTTGGTTATCTCCAGTTAGCTGTGGCACACCTAAGTCAAGCATATCACCTGATGATACACCGTGTTATGTTCATAGTCATACAGACACACACTGGTAGCACATAGCACCTTTACCTTTTCCGACTCCATCACCAAGTCTTTTCGATGTGCAAAGGAAAATTGACGCACGCCCTAGAATTAATTCGGAAATACAGAATATCCTTTAAATAGCCTTAATCAGATCGACTTTAAAATAAAAAGGAAAATAAAGCAATTTTTCTACTGAGGTAGGTAGAAAGTATTAGTTTAGTCCGTTTTCTCCTTGAAACCGATGAAAAATACTAATGCAATGTATATGTCGCAGTAATCGTGTTATTCTCTTTCGTTTCAGATACGGTCCTACCGGTTGCAGTACTATTTAAGATAAGTGGAGTGCCATGACGTAGTTTATTACAGTTCCTGCCAAGCCCCCATCCCATCCCCCAGTGTCCACGTCCTCTGTCTTGTGACGATGAGTGTAAAATCACTGGACTGGTTTCAATAGCGCCTATTGCGTCAAAGACGAGCCCCCTTTTGCATTGCCATTTATGTACAGTGACGCGCTCTGTCCTTCATCATGCCAGTTTCCAAGGAAGTGGTGAGACGCCCAAAACAACCTGCGGGCACAGGGCTAGTGCATGTCAGCAAGAAAAATGTTTAAGCAAATCTGTTCGATTCTCGGCAGGAGCGCCTTGGGTGTGGAGTCTGCATGTCCACCCCGCGGTCGAGTGGCGTTCGAAAGCCATGCGTAGGGCAAAGTAAAATAAAATTAGCAATTCTTCGTTGAAGGTCGGGCGTCGAGCTGACACCTCGGCACCGTAAAACTCTACTGCCAATCATTAGCGGACCGGAGTTCCGCTGTGGCCACCCCTAACAGGGAAAAGCCGGAAGAAAAAGGGGGGGGGGTACATTTTTCAGGTAGTGGGGTGGGGGGGGGGGCAGAGATGCATGATGACACCAGTGACCTGAGTCTCATAACGCTGCTAAGAGCTGTATTATTTTTCATCACCCGTAACATTAAGTTTCATAGTTCTCAACCAATCGGGGACAAATCTCAAAAGAATCTGAAACAAATCCAGAAAAAAATCTGGTAGAATAAGAGAATGTGAATTACTGTATATTTTCTGAAGTAAAATAAGTCAACATCTGTAATTATTGTCATTAATTATTGCATGTAAGTCGCCACCTTTTCTCTAAAAGACACCTGTTTTAGGAGGGGGTTAAGAGGGCTAGAGCTAAAGTTTCAGCCATAATCAGGGACAGTTGTGCGGCATATGAATATTTTATCACCATTTTCCATATTTCCACCACGGATCTATCGTGCAAATGACTCTCTAACTTAGTGGGACTAACACTGAAAACAAAAGCAGTGAAGAGTTCAGTTCCCAGATGGTGCCCTTTTTACGTGGAGTCAGTCGAGCGGGGGTTGTCCGGTGTGTAGGGGGGGGGGGGGCGCTCTGAGTTCTCCAGATTTCTTCCACATCCTAAGGACGATCTTAACAGCCACCGATCATCCGATCCTGAAACGGATTAACCATGTAATCAAACAGTGAATATAGGGGTAACAAAATTATAATGTTTAACCTTGTAAGCTTTTTTACTAGGCAACATTTTTTGAGTAGATATCTCACGAGAACCTGTTTTTACAAGGAAGTGTATAGGAATATTTACGTAAAGACACTGGCGACAAGATGTATGACAGGATGCTGGACAGCAAACGCCCTAACCCTTTAGTGCCGGACCTTCTTGCCTCCACAGGAATAAGCATTGGTAGCAGTTATTATCCCAGCGCTGCCGAGTTTCATAGAACGTTTGCTTTTTGTGTGTTGTCCTATTTTTACAGAAAAAAATCGTGACAAAGCAAAGCACAACATGAGTACTGTTTACAAATGAGCTAAGAAAGATTTTAAAGTTATACGTTTCAACAGGGTAAGAGTACATGACAATTGTAGAATCATGGATGAAATGGATAATATTTACGGGAACTGGTAGTTCTCTACTCCGTATGACTTCCCCAGAATTGCTTGTGTATTTCCAAAAGACTGTTCTATCGTGTTACTGTTGCTCTGCTGCGTTTCATGTTTGCTTTGTTGAAGTTTTTTATACAGGAGTACCATACCCATCAACCTCTCACTGCAAGAAATCTGGACAAAGCCAGAAATAATGGGGGGGGGGGGGGGGGGGCAAAATACGGACATATTTTAAATATTGTTCCTATAAACTTAGAAAGTTGCTAGTATAACATTTTTTGAATTATTATGTATTTTCTTAATGATAGACAGTCTGAAACTCAAATGCCTGTCATTAGTATTATTTAGTTACTTCAATCCTCAATTATTTGCCAGAAAACCACAAATTTTATGGGGAACTGAATACAAAATATGAGGCGAAAATCTGGACATTTGAGAAGCATGATAGGTACCTCTTTTAACATTCAGGGTGCAGGCTGAAAACTTAAATGTGGAGCTCAAGATATATGATGCATAGAGTGGGGTGATTAACTGACAGTGGCAACATTTCTTACGAAGGATAAGCCGGGCGTAGATGTAAATTACAATTTGTTTAGAATTATCTACAGCACTATCTTAACTGTGTAGCGACATGCGCGAATGGGCGTTCCTTCATTGAAGGTTGTCCGTCAGGCCCGGCAAGTCGGCATATAAAAATCTACTGCCAATCATTAGCGGACCGGAGTTCCGCTGTGGCGACCCCTAACCGGGAAAAGCCGAAAGACACAACAACTATCTTAAAATTGTTTAAAGCTTGTAACATTCCTGGCACTGAATGTTTTGATTACTTTCTTTAATATAAAACTTTTTGGAGAAAATGTGCAACTTATGCATATTGTGTATGTGTGGGTGAAGACATTAAAACATACTTGAGTCAAAAACATGGTCAACTTTGTATCAACGTTGTAAAAGAAATCAAGCAGACCTAGGCAGGTCAAGAATACCCTGTAAAATTATCCAATGACAGAAGGGTTTTGATAATGTGCCCCTTTAAAATAAAAGTAAAATGAGAGTGGCATTTCAGTAACAACATTGAGAGCTCTGACATGCTAAAATGGGAAGAATCAAAATATTTGCATTGCAAGTGTAATCTTCCAGTCTTTTCTGGTAACTGACCACTTTGCTAAGGTGTGCACACTGTCAAAGTAACACCTGATCATGGCACAGTTTTAAAAACTAACAGAAGTATATATAGTTTAGGCTACAGATGTCTTAATATGTCAGTAGTGTAGTAGAGTAGGTATTTGAGATTGTACATATGTATGTATGTACTTGTGTATGTAATTGTTTATGCATTATCTATAGCACTGAGTTACTTGGTCACCAGAGGGCAGCCTGCCATACATAACCACAAGAATTATATCCATTTCACAGCACAGCTAATGCCCTACCAAGATATCAATGACATGCTTACAACCCCCCCCCCCCCAACACACATCTAGTGGGAGCTGCTTAAACCTAATTAGCAGCCACTGTCAGCACCTTGTGATATATACCATATAGACAAGACGGCTCAACAGAGGCTTCAGAACCTCCTGAGAAAGCTCAAAAAGACCAGGCTCCCGCTGTCTGCTCTTATCACTTTTTACAGGGGAGCTATCGAGAGCATCCTCACTAGCAACTTCATAGCATGCACAGCTGCTGAGAAGAAGAAACTACAGAGGGTGGTGAGGGTGGCTGCACAAATCTTGAGCACAAACCTCCCTTCTAATCAGGAGCTTTTCTTTAAAGAGCAAGAAAGAGAACATATAAAATACTTTCTGATTTGACCCATCTGGCCCACAACTGGTTCTCACAACTTGTGTCTGGAAGGTGGTACCACAGCTTCCGCTGTAGGACTACCAGATTCAGGAACAGTTTATATCCTACAGCTGTGAGACTTATTAATACAGACACAAACCATAATACATGATACAATGAAACCTCTTTTTTCATTTAATGCTGCTGCTCAGAGCAATTACTGCCAGCATTACTATCATGTAATATGATGGTTATACTGAGTCACGTTTAAGGTTAACAAGTGCAATATGGTAACTAAACAGCTGCTGTTCACAATTCTCTACTTATTCTACATCTTAATAGTGTAGGAGGTTTGGCGGTGGGCATTTATTTATTATTTATCACTGGATAACGGGTATTGAATGTGTTTATGTAATGCAAACTACCTCTTGCATGTCATAAGTGTTATTTTCTTTATGTTATTCTTGGATACCGCTGTATCTATGTTATTTGCACTGCATTTCTCTTGTGAGCTGACATTTGTGTGGTCTTAAATGACAATAAAGTTGCTTTGATTCTTCTACAGACCACTCTGTTGCTTTTAAGACATCTTTGAGGGCACTGTAAAGTGAAAGGAGAATAAGCAAACTGTCACACACTGTTTGTAACCTGTTTCAAACCTCCTTTCCAAAACAAAAGTTAACGTACACTAAATGTAAGAAGAGCACACATCCCTTTGTCTCTGGTTTAAAATCAGACCAAAAAGCATCACTCATGGACTTCAGTGATTTAATCCAAGCTTTACTTATATTACAGAAATCCACGAGTGGTGTTTTTTTATGCTAAAGGTAATTACACTGCTTCTGCTGCAGGACAATTTTGCCTTGAATTTTTGATGATTTTCTGTTTTCACTCTGGTGCCAGCATCTGCTGAAAGGAAAAGAGAAGACAACACTACTGGAAACTTATTAAAATGTCATTTTCAATGCAGGAACGGGGCATTGACTTGGATGGGGAGCCTGTTCTGGAGCATGGGGATACTCTGAGACACATATCAATCTTGCCAACATGTCTTATTTTTGTCACAAGCAAAATTTAAATCCTTGGATCTAGTGGTTCTGATGCTATTCATTTTGCAGATGTGCAAAAGGTCCATCAGAAGGGTCCCTATTACGGTATCAAAAATACATTATATCTAATGCATTTTTACTGAACTGTAAATAGTGAACAGGCAAAATAGCGAAGCAGCGTTTCAGCAAATTCTTTCCCTGGGAAAGAAGCCGCTTGGCCGCTTCGTTAGTTTGCCGTGTTTTGTACTGTAATGCAGTCTTGGAGTGCGGTCTCACAGATTCCCTTATCCGGTATGGCTCCCGAATGTAAATGTGCAATAGTTACTGACCATAGATTTAGGGTGCGGGTTAAGGTAAGTGCATATCTAGTAATGTATTTAGCGTACACTTTAGGTTTAGAAATAGGGTTTAGTTAAGTGTATATATGTTTACTTTTTGTGGGGGGGGGTTAGAAGTAGGGTTAAGTTAGGTGGATATATGTTTTCAACTGTTTACTTTTTTATTTTGGGTTAGAAGTAGGGTTAAGGTAGGTGTGTATGTGTTTTAACTGTTTACTTTTTTTTTTTTTTTTTTTTGATGGAACAGCAATTTCTTTCCCTCAGAAAGAAATCGCTGTTCTGAGCTGTTGATATTTTCAGCTTTCAGTGAAATCGGGTCGATCATTCATTGTTCGTTGTTTTCAGCGTTCAATGACGTGATATAGACCCCCATCAGAACTGGATCCGGCAATGCCTTGTATGTCATGCATAGATCACCTCTTAGTAATATGTAGGAGAGAGTACAGAAATGTGGCTTTTAGGTGATTCATGTAGGACAATGTGTTTATACCCTAGATTATCCTGGCAACCTTTGTAGGCATACCAGTTGTTACATATGTCTGGTTAGGTATATGCTGAAGGGGGCATTATACTCAATGATGGGTCTGATAAAGGCCAAGTAAAGTGGCAGTATGACTTCCTTGCACCTGAATGCCATGCCGTTACTTATAAGTTGGTGACAGAATGATTTTCTTAATGCCTTGGCCACATGTTGGTCAAAGGCCAGATTACTGTCTACATATGTTCCCAGATCCCAAACTACCGAATCAACTCTTAGAGTTGTCTTATTGATTGCATAATTAGCCTGAGTGGCACTTTTTCCCAACTGAGTTTTAGTCTGTGACTTGGCAGCAGTCATTTGTCTGTGTTAGACCCTATTGTAAGATGTTTGTATCATTGGGAGAATCTATGATTAGATTCATGGTTAGCATCTGGAGTGTTTCTCCCCGGGCCTCCGCTGAAAACAGGCTCTGTGGAACCTAGTCGGACATTCCCGGTCAACAAATGTTAAATAAATAAAATAAATAAATGATTTGCTGGCTGACAAATTCAGCTCAAATGATGGCCTTCTTCAAGAGAAATCTTGATGAGTGGATGGGAAATAGAAAATTCACCCCAGGGCTCACTCCAGTAGCTCTACTCGACAGAAGCACTGGGAACTAAAGTCGGGTGGCACGATGCCAGGGTAATCCTATGGGCTAGGCTTGTAAAGGCTCCAGGGCCATTAGCCTAGTACACACCTATGAACCTATAATACTACCCAATTTGCAGTCATCCATGAATTTGGTCAGGTCAGCCAAAGGTTATTGATATTAGCCTTTATTTATGAGAAGCAGATGCCAAATAGGAGTGGTCCCAACACTGAGCCTTGAGAGACCCCGCTGGTGACCAGTCTCTTAGTGGAGGTGGTATCACCAGATTTTCCGGGTCCTGTCTATGAGCCAGCTAGCAATTCATCCAGCTTTATAGGGGTTTATGCCCAGTTCAGTGAGCTTGTCAACCGTACCTGAGTGTGGTAATACATCAGGATAGGCAGTATGCACAGTTTTCCCTTCATCAATTGCCTTGGTAACCTTCTGAAAGAAGTCCACCAGGTTTAATAGGCACAATATTCCATTGACAAAGTCAAACTGAGTTGGGTCTAGTGTCTGAAGGTTGCCTGTGTCTTTGTTGATCATTTCCATTATAATTCATTCCAAGGCTTTGCATATTTGACTAGTCAGACTAATAGGTCTGAGTTTCTGGGTTCAGTTGATGGTCCATCCTTGTGAAGTGGGATAAAAGCTGCAGTCCTTGATGGGGCTCATTGAGGCTGTGTTTTGTTTTGCTTTAGTGAGTGCCACCAGGACCTACTCCATGTTAATAGTTTGGTGGTGGGGGGGGGGGGTAACAGCTGTAGTCCTCAATTGTCATGGTACAAAGCCTATTTTGAAGCTATAGTTGAAAAGTGACTCAAGTGGTCCTGCTAGGTCATGTTTCCAACTATTTAGGAGGCTTCCTGGGGCATTGTTGGAGCTCATTGAGGCTGTGTTTTCACTTTAACAGGAGCCATCATGACCTGCTCCATGTTAATAGTTTGGGGGGTTAGTAGGTATTTCATGGAGGGAGGTGGTGGAGTGAGGAGTGAAGTTTGAGCTATATTTGTCAGCCAGCAAATTCACTATGGTGATCTGCTCAGTGAAGATGGCACCACTGACCACCACCTGTTCAGCACACTGATGTGTGCTGCCTTTGAGATTTTGGACATAGCCGTAGAAGGCCTTTTGGCTGTCTTTAGCCTGTGATGCTTTCTTGACTAAGTAATTAGCCTTGTTAGACTTAATTAGTCCTCTTAGCTTTCTGTTTAGTTTAATTAGAGAGCTTCTATCATTATGGGAGTTACTCTTTTTGATTTTAGCAATGACTTGTTGCCTTTTGTTATATACTGTATTAAGGTTAGGATTCCACCAGTGTGGTTTGTTTTTAAATAAGTATTTTGGAATTACTTCTTGTAGGTGCAGCTGCCTCTATACAGCCATTTACATAGTTGTACAGGGTATTTGTGAACAATTCTGCATAGGTTTGTTGTGAACTCAAGATTGGGAGGGGCATTGAATTTTGATAAACTATCACTTAATAGCATGTGGTTTTATGTAGAATAGTTCCTAACTGTTACAGGTTTTGTTGGGGTTACCGAGCTGATTTCTTTTGAAGGAGACAATTTTGTGGTCTGACCTCACCAGTGAAGATACGACATTGATGTGTGTGTGGTGTGTGTGTGTGTGTGTGTGTGTGTGTGTGTGTGTGTGTGTGTGTGTGTGTGTGTGTGTGTGTGTGTGTGCAGCTCTGTCCCATATTGGTGAGTACCAGGTCTAGTATGTTTGAACCTCAGATAGGTGTGCACACTATCTGATCAAGAGTATTTGTGCTAATAAAGTCCAGGAATCGTTTTGCCTATGAGTTTACAGTGTATGTTTCTCAGTCTATAGATGGGCAGTTAAAGTCTCCCATGAATAGGTTATTTGGTTTAATGCTGAGTGTCTTCAGTAGGTCTAAGTATGAGCTATGGGATTCTAGGGATGTAGAGGGTGACCTATAGCTTGCTAGGATATGGTATGGAATTTTGTCTATGGTGATTTACACATGCATAAATTCCAGGGCATTGTCCTGTTTAACTAATGTGCAGATGTAAGGCGATCCTATCTTGCCTACATTCTAAACTGATGGGCTCGGAGCCGAGAATCGGCTCCGACTCAGCCGGTACACTAGCACAAAGTCTCTGATTGGCTGGGCCAACCCCTATATCCCAGGATGCACTACACCCAAGCCCCCAGATCTCATTTGCTGCTCCTAGTGCTAAGACATGGTTTCGAGTTGGCTGTGGCTAAGTACCCTATTTTTTTAGTCAAATTTGTTTTTTTTTGTGAGCTTTTTCTTGACATTTAACCAAAACAGCTATTTTAATAGCTATCTTGTTGTCTGAGTGTGTATTGGTTGTTTTAGCTTAAAGTTAAAATTTCTGTGGTAAATTCCTGGTGTTTGGTGGGCCTTAGCCCTACCCTTAGAGCATTTTAGTTAGAGCTCTATTCCCTTCCTTTCCTTCCTTCAGTGTGCGTTTTTTGGTCAGAATGTCTGGAAAAGAGCATAGGCCTTCTGGTTTTAAAAAAATGTACCAAGTGTGGGTACAAGATGTCTATCACAGATGGCCATGACACCTGTGTTTATTGTTTAGGGGCCAAGCACTTGCAAGAGTCTTGCAGTGTTTGCCATGCCTTTTCCTCCAGGGTCCTCCAAGAGAGAAAAAATAAACTGATTTTAAAAGGCTTAATCAGGCCTTCTTTTGAAGAGGCTCTTCAGTCTTCAGAGCCTCGTGATAAGAAGAAAAGGTCGTCGGTTCCGACCAGTCCGTCGGATCTGCCGGCTAAAAGAGGAAAATCTATGTTTTCATCTTCGGCTCCATTGCCCTTGGAACCGAGAGATGAGAGACCAAGTTCTGCTTCCCCTTCCTTGGTTCCACTGACTATGGAGCCGATGGAAAGGGGTTCGAATTTGGGCTCTCCTCCCTCGGCTCCTAGGGCTTCGGAGCCGAGAGAGAGAGGGTCGGCTCCAGGATCTGTTTTGTCGGCTCCTAATTCATCGGCTCCAAGGGAGGCTTTGGTGTTCCTTGAGTCTGCCTCGGCTCCAATATTGTTGGAGCCAATTCGGAGCCAAACTCCTACGGTGATATTGGAGCCCATAGAGACAGTTTGTCGAGCCCCTTCTATTTCCTCCAAGTCCTCCAAGCTCTCTGATTCGGACCTGGACAGGGTTGTCCAGAGGCTCCAACAGTCACCGGTCTTTTCCAAATTGCTGTCGGCCCCAGCCCAGTCGGCTCCGGAGCCAGCCTTGCCTGTACCGTCTCTTCCTCCTTTGACAACCTTAGGGTCGTCAGAGCCGGGTTTACAGAATCTGGGGAAGTTGTTGGGTCAGTCCCGAGACCCACTGCTAGTCCGTCGGCACCTACCTCTGCTCCAACCTTCTCGATCCTTTTGACAGGTCCTGGTACTCGTGGCTCTTCAGTTGGGCCTGAGGGGGAGTCATTGGGGCTTCTGACCTCAGCTCCTAGTCTCCCTCTTGGTGCTTCAGCGAGGGGGGGGGCCCAACTCTGGTCAGGGCCTCGGAGGGGGGGTCTTTCTACAGACTTTGGTGGACCCGCCTTAGAGCCTATGAGGAGTGCACTGGCCAAGTCCCTAGTCACTTCTCCGGAATCTGTAGCTCCTTCCCTGGGCACGGCGACTGGAGCCTCTGGTGCACCCCTGTCCTCGGACAGCGGGGCTCCCAGGCCTGAGGATACCTCCTTGTGTGGTCCCTTAGTTTCGGATGGGCCTTCAGAGTCCTTGCCTGATGAGACCCCTAGGAAAAAGATGTGCAAGAGGAAGCATGTGGACTCCCCAGATGAGTCCGTCACCTCAGACACCGATCTGGATGATGCGGAAGGGTCCCCTAAGTCATCCTCTGATGATGTCTCGTTCTCTGACATACTAGAGATCTTGAGACAGAGAGGCGACTGGCCTTCCAAAGCCCCTTTCGCAGAAGAGTCGGTGTTCCTTAAGGCCTTCGGAGCCCAGCCCTCAGCCTCCTGGGTATCTCCACCCTTCGACGAGTTACTGGACATTATTTGTCGAAGGGTGTGGGAACACCTTGACTCTGTGGAGCCTGTTCCCACTCATCCCAATAAATTCTTGTCTGCACCCCCCGATAAGCAGTTTCTCACTAAGGGAGTTCCGGTAGATGCTATGGTGCTGGCGTCTGCCACTCAACAGGACGTGGCAGAGGCTTCGATGTCTATCCATCCACCTAACAAGGAATCTAGGAGCATGGATAGGTACGGGAAGCGTACCCTATCTTCAGCGACCTTTACCTTGTGGTCACTGAATTATTTGTGCCATTTCACAAGACTACAAAGGGATCTCATGAAGGAGTTGGGAGATACCCTTTCGGGTAATGTGCCTGAAGCATTGGCTCAGTCTGTCAATGCCCAGCTATCTTCCCTGTCGTCCGTCATTAACTCATCCATGAGGCTCATTTCATATGCGGCCGAGGGGGCGGGTAGAGCAGCGAGTTCAGGCATAGCCCTGAGGAGGCAGGCTTGGATGTGCTTGTGCCACTTTGCGAAGGCGTTCAAGTCTTCATTCACAGATGCTCCCTTTGATGGGTCCTCACTCTTTGGACCCAAGGTGAAGGACACCCTCACTAGATGCGAGCAGGAGGGCAAGACATTGTCTGCCGTCGGGGCCCATTTTTCGCTTCCCATGAGACCTTAACCCAAGGCTCAGAGGGGAGGGAAGATGTGGTTCAAGAAATCGCAAAGGTCTTTCCCTGCTCATCAATGTGAACCCCCCTCCAGAGGCAGAGGAGGGGGGGGGATTACTCTGGAAGGCGTCGCCCTAGAGGCAGCGGAGGCCCCTGCAACACAGGAGACCGCGAATCCTTTCACGGTTCATCCTTCCAACATCCCTGAGGGACGGCCCGACTGTGCGTCTCCGGAGCCAGTCGGGGGTCATTTTTCGGGGCACCTGAAAGCCTGGGAGTCCATCACTCAGGATCAGTGGGTGCTCCGGATTATCGCCGGAGGTTACACCATTCCCTTTATTCATCCCCTTCCCCTCCAAGGAAAATCCCGGACATGCCACCCAATCAGAGGGTTCAAGCAGCTACAGAAGTGTTAAAGCTGCTAGAAAAAGGAGTCATCCAACCAGTCCCCAAAGGCCAGACCAGATTAGGAACTTACTCAAGATTATTTTTGATGCCAAAAAGAACAGGGGACTTGAGACCTATTCTGGATCTCAGCCGTCTCAACCGCTTCGTGAAGAAGTCCAAGTTCCGGATGGTCACGCTACAATCCATTTTCCCATTGCTGGAAAAAGGAGTTTGGATGTGCTCCATCGATCTCACAGACGCCTATTATCACATCAAGATAGACAAAGCATCCAGGACCCACTTATGCTTCCGGCTGGGATCCAGTCATTACCAGTTTTGAGCCCTGCCCTTTGGTCTCACCACAGCCCCCAGGGTGTTTACCAAGTGCCTGGCAGTGGTAATGGCTCACCTGAGGCGTCTTGGATTCCAGGTGTTTCCGTATCTAGACAACTGGCTCCTCACCGCCCCCACCAAGTATCTGCTCACTCAAGCTGTGACTACCACCATCGAATTAGGTCAATTGCTAGGCATAATATTCAACTGGGAAAAGTCTATATTGCTGCCATCACAGTGTGTTGCCTTTATAGGCACAGAGCTAGACTCCATAGAAATGCAAGCCTACCTCCCAACAGAAAGGATAAGGATCTTACAGAACCAGGTCACGGACCTATTGCCCCGTCGGAAGGCTCCAGCCAGGTTAGTCCTTCAACTCTTAGGATCTATGGCAGCCACTATTTTGTTAGTTCCGATGGCAAGGATGCACATGCGAATTCTACAGTGGCTTCTTTCGAGCCAATGGTCCTTTCAGGAACTCCCGTTGTCCCACCCGATTCTAATCACGGACACTTGTCGGTGGGATCTCCACTGGTGGCTTCTCTCCTCCAACCTGAACCTAGGCAGACCATTTCACCCTCCTTACCCCATTGCCACTGTCACCATGGATGCTTCCCAGACGGGGGGGGGGGGCATTATTTGGGCAGGACTGTCCAAGGCACTTGGCAAGACCACAAGACTTGCTTACATATCAATGTCCTGGAAATGAGAGCGGTGCTTCTAGCATTGCAAGCACTTCACAGCTCTCTCCCACTGGGGACAATCGCGATCCTTTCAGACAATATGTTGGTGGTTTGGTACCTCAACAAACAGGGAGGAACCAGGTCTTACCCCCTTTGCAGAGAAGCCATGAGAGTGTGGGAATGGGTGATTGCTTCCCAGAGGTTCCTAGTGGCAACGCACATTCTGATGCCTCACGAATGGTCCCTGAACAACCAAGTGGCGGATCGGATCTTCGCCCGGTGGGGGTTGCCTTGCTGCGATCTATTCGCCAGTCCGCTGAATGCGAAGTGCGACAACTTCTCCCTGATTCCTGCCCAAGGGGAAGAACCCAGGGATGCGCTAGTTCACAAGTGGCCCTCCGGTCTACTCTATGCCTTCCCTCCACTTCCTCTACTGCCCAGACTGATTCAGAAGGCTATCTGTCTGGGAAGCTTCATGATCTTGATAGCCCCATTCTGGCCCCGTCAAGTATGGTTTCCATTCCTGAGGAAGTATGTGGTGGATGGTCCATGGATCCTAGACCCGGTCCCGGACCTCCTGACTCACCAGTCGGGGCAGGCCCATCCGTCTCTATGGACTCTCAAGCTAGCGGCCTGGTTGCTCCACTTCCGACCTTAGTCAGGCAGCATGTGTTTTCGCCTGAGGTGGTTCAGATACTGTCCTCTTCACATAAGCCCTCTACCAAGAGTATTTATTTTAGCAAATGGAAAAGATTTGCCTTCTGGGCTCAACGGCATAACCTTGATCCCCTGACAGCCCCTGTTTCAGCAGTATTGGACTTTTTGGCTTCTCTTTTTAGACAAGGCTCTGCGGTTTCTACGCTGAAAGTGCAGTTAGCAGCGATTTCCAATTACCATGTTGCCTTTGACCCTTTTCTCATGAGTTACAAATTGTGTAAGGCCTTTCTTAAAGGAGCTTGGTTGCTTTGTCCCCCTATATCACAGCCAGTTTTACCATGGGATTTGAATGTGGTCCTTGCTGCTTTGACGTCCCCTCCATTTGAACCAGCAACAACTTGTGAGAAAAAATTTTTATCATGGAAAACTGCATTTTTAGTAGCTATTACTTTGGCCAGAAGGGTTTCAGAACTTCAAGCCCTTTCTGCCAAGCCTCCTTACCTCATTTTCCATAAGGACAGAGTATCCCTGAGATTAAACCCATCCTTTCTCCCTAAGGTTTCTTCTGCTCTTTCTCTTCAGCAATCAATTGAGCTTCCAGTCTTCTTTCCTGACTATTCCACCGATGTAGAATACAGATGTCACCAGTTGGATGTGCATAGACAACTATGTCTTTATCTGGATAGAACGCAGCAGGACAGGAAATCAGATCAATTATTTGTTGCCTTTGCAGATAATAAAATTGGCAAACCAGTCACTAAGGCCACTATTGCCAGGTGGATCAGGG
Source organism: Protopterus annectens (assembly GCF_019279795.1). NCBI lineage: Eukaryota > Metazoa > Chordata > Ceratodontiformes > Protopteridae > Protopterus > Protopterus annectens. The sequence goes on from NC_056741.1 coordinate 157,524,854, forward strand.
ATTGTGTATCCTTTATTTATTCATTGACAGGAAGGTCCCTTCCATTTCCAGTTAAAGCACATTCTACTAGAGCTATGGCAACTTCAACAGCTTTCCACTTCAGACAGTCTGTAGATGAAATTTGTGCTGCTGCCACTTGGTCTTCTCCACACACTTTTATTGCTCATTACAAATTAGACATGGAGTCCAGGAGTCAGGCGTCATTTGGCTCCACAGTGCTCGAGAGTGTTTTCCAATGAGCCTCCCAGGTCTAGGTGCTAGGGACGCGGTCCCATCAGTTTAGAATGTAGGCGAGATAGGATTGCCTTACATCTTTTAGTTATGTACTTACCATAACGATAGATGTATGCGATCCATCTCGCCTACATTCGTATATACCTGCCCTCCAGCCCCCTACCTGCAGGATTTGGAGGAAACGCTTTGTGGGGTTTCCACTGAAGGTCTTATTCTCTTCTCTGGATCACGTATCTCTGTGAGTTGGGTGCATGTGAAGGGGACTTTGTGTGGGCAAACAAGATCTGGGGGCTTGGGTGTAGTGCATCCTGGGATATAGGGGTTGGCCCAGCCAATCAGAGACTTTGTGCTAGTGTACCGGCCGAGTCAGAGCCGATTCTCGGCTCCGAGCCCATCAGTTTAGAATGTAGGCGAGATGGATCGCATACATTTATCATTATGGTAAGTACATAACTAAAAGTTATGCTTGTTGCTAGTAATGATTGAGACTCCTCCACCTTTTGTCCCTGTCTGTGCAACTGATGGTCTAAATGTGTTGAAGGCACTGAAGCTGTGCACTGCCAGAGTATATTCTATGAATTTAAGCCATGTCTTAGTAATGGGGTGAATAAAGTTTTAGACAATATTAGGAAACCTAGGGGAGACAGGTGAAGACCATCCTTTGCAAAGCAGCACAGTCTGTTAACTATCTCCTCTCATGCTGACAAATACTGAATTCCCCTGGAAAGAGAAAGACACTGGAGTCTAAGCCAACTACTGAAGTTAATCATATTTTGCTTATTGTGGTATCATCCTTGGTGATGGTAAAATGCCACTCAATGCAAGGCAGACACCTGCCTGAGACACATATTCAGAGAGATCAACAATGTCTCTCTTCATATAGTCCAGGGAAGTATGTCTCAGGTCATTAACTCCCACATGGACCTGTGGTGTATGATTAATTCACCACAGAGGTGTTTTCACTGGTCTTAAAGGAAAACAGCCTCTGCCAAGATGGACACCCCAATTGCTAGTAAGTAAACAGACAAATAAGCACCAAGGCTGTATATGGTACTCAATGATTCTCTCAACATTTTTTGCCAAAATGTGTGGCATAGCATGGCATGTAACAGATGGGCAAAATGAGTGTCAAATGAACAGGCTCGAAACTGGAAAAGTGAAAATCAAGCACACTGCTGTCTATGATGTTTGTGGACTACAGTACAAAATAAGTTGTTATGAACATATCACTTGAACCATCACAGGACATGAGTCAATGTGCCTTTTCCCAGCAGACAAGATGGTTTTGATAAGTAAAAATAAGTGGGAGGATATATAAGGTGTGACATTTGGCAGGTATAGTATTTGAGAAAATGGGATATGTTGCTCAAAGTGGCAACCCAGCCACTGGGGATGCACAAGACAGTGCATTTCTTTGTGCCAGTCCCAAGCCCGCATAAATGGAGAGGGTTGCGTCAGGAAGGGCATCTGGCGTAAAAATTCTGCCACATCACATATGGCGCAAAAATTTCAAATTTCCATACCAGATCGGTCGAGGCCCAGGTTAACAATGACCGCCACCAGTACTGTTAGCCAACAGGGTGCTGGCGGAAATTGGGCTACTGTTGGCCGAAGGAGAAGAGGAGGGCAAAGGCATGCCCAAAGGCAGGAAGAGAGGAGGAAGGTTAGCAGTGTAATAATGAGGGTAGGAACTTTGAATGTTGGCAGTATGACTGGTATAGGAAGAGAGCTAGCTGATATGATGGAGAGAAGGAAGGTTGATATATTGTGCGTGCAAGAGACCAGATGGAAGGGAAGGAAGGCCAGTTGTTTAGGAAACGGGTTCAAATTGTTCTATCATGGTGTGGATGGCAGGAGAAATGGGGTAGGGGTTATACTAAAGGAACAATATGCCAAGAGTGTTTTAGACGTGAAGAGAGTGTCTGACAGAGTGATGTTTATGAAGCTCGAAATTGATGGTGTAATGATGAATGTTGTTAGTGCATATGCTCCACAAGTTGGGTGTGCGATGGATGAGAAAGAAATTTTGGAGTGAGTTGGATGAAGTTGTGGTGAGTGTACCCAAGGGTGAGAGACTAGTGATTGGAGCGGACTTTAATGGGCATGTTGGTGAAGTGAACAGAGGGGATGAGGAATTGATGGGTAGGTATTGTGTTAAGGTGAGGAATGCAGAAGGTCAGATGATTGTGGATTTTGCGAAAAGGATGGACATGGCTGTGGTGAATACATATTTTAAGAAGAGGGAGGAGCATAGGGTGACATACAAGAGTGGAGGAAGATGCACACAGGTGGATTATATCCTATGTAGGAGGGCCAGTCTGAAGGAGAGTGGAGACTGTAAAGTGGTGGCAGGGGAAAGTGTAGTTAAGCAGCATAGAATGGTGGTCTGTAGGATGACGTTAGTGATCAAGAAGAGGAGTAGGAGTGTGAAAGCAATGCCAAGGATTAAATGGTGGAAGTTAAAAAAGGGTGATTGTGAAGTGGAGTTTAGGGAAGAGTTAAGACAGGCACTGGGAGGCAGTGGAGAATTACCGAATAGCTGGGTAACTACAGCAGAACTAGTAAGGGAGACTGCTAGAAAGGTGCTTGGTGTGACATCTGGACAGAGGAAGGAGGACAAGGAGACCTGGTGGTGGAATGAGGAAGTACAGGAGAGTATACAGAGGAAGAGGCTGGCGAAGAAGAAGTGGGATTGTCATAGAGATGAAGAAAGTAGACATGAGTATAAGGAGATGAGGCGCATGGCAAAGAGAGAGGTGGCGAAAGCTAAGGATAAGGTGTATGGAGTCTTGTATGAGAGATTGGACACTAAAGAGGGAGAAAAGGACCTATACCGATTGGCTAGACAGAGGGACAGAGCTGGGAAAGATGTGCAGCAAGTAAAGGTGATAAAGGATAGTGTGGGAAAGGTACTCACAAGAGAGGAGAGTGTGTTGAGTAGATGGAAAGAGTATTTTGAGAGGCTGATGAATGAAGAGAATGAGAGAGGGAGAAGGTTGGATGATGTGGTGATAGTGAATCAGGAAGTGAAACAGATTAGCAAGGAGGAAGTAAGGACAGCTATGAAGAGGATGAAGAATGGGAAGGCTGTTGGCCCAGTTGACATCCCAATGGAAGCATGGAGGTGCTTAGGAGAAATGGCAGTGGAATTTTTAACTAGATTGTTTAATGAAATTTTGGAAAGTCAGTGGATGCCTGAGGAGTGAAGAAAAAGTGTTTTGGTACCTTTCTTTAAGAATAAGGGTGATTTGCAGAGCTGCAGTTATTACAGAGGGATACAATTGATCGGTCACAGCTTGAAGTTATGGGAAAGAGTAGTAGAAGCTAGGTTAAGAAGGGAGGTGATGATTAGTGATCAGCAGCATGGTTTCATACCAGGAAAGAGCACTACAGATGCAATGTTTGCTCTGAGAGTGTTATTGGAGAAATACAGAGAAGGTCAGAAGGAGTTGCATTGTGTCTTTGTAGACTTGGAGAAAGCATATGACAGGGTGCCTAGAGAAGAGCTGTGGTATTGTATGAGGAAGTCGGGAGTGGCAGAGAAGTATGTAAGAGTGGTACAGGATATGTACGAGGGTAGTGTGACAGTGGTGAGGACTGCAGTGGGAGTGACAGATCCGTTTAAGGTGGAGGTGGGATTACATCAAGGATCAGCTCTGAGTCCTTTCTTATTTGCAGTGGTGATGGACAGGTTGACAGATGAGATCAGACAGAAGGCCCTGTGGACTATGATGTTTGCAGATGACATTGTGATCTGTAGTGAGAGTAGGAATCAGGTTGAGGAGACTCTGGAGAGGTGGAGATATGCTCTAGAGAGCAGAGGAATGAAGGTCAGCAGGGCTAAGACAGAATATATGTGTGTAAATGAGAGGGAGGGTAGAGGAATGGTGAGGATGCAGGGAGTAGAGTTGGTAAAGGTGGATGAGTTTAAGTACTTGGGATCAACAGTTCAGAGTAATGGTGAATGTGGAAGAGAGGTGAAGAAGAGAGTACAGGTAGGGTGGAATGGGTGGAGAAGAGTGTCAGGAGTGATTTGTGACAGACGGGTACCAGTAAGAGTGAAAGGGAAGGTCTACAAGAGGGTAGTGAGACCAGCTATGTTATATGGGTTGGAAGCAGTGGCATTGACAAAAAGGCAGGAGTCAAAGCTGGATGTGGCAGAGTTAAAGATGTTAAGATTTGCAGTTGGTGTGACTAGGATGGATAGGATTAGGAATCAGTATATTAGAGGGTCAGCTCATGTTGGACAGTTTGGAGACAAAGCAAGAGAGACGAGATTGCATTGGTGTGGACATGTGCTGAGGAGGGATGATGGGTATATTGGGAAAAAGATGCTAAGGATGGAGCTGCCAGGTAAGAGGAAAATAGGAAGGCCTAAGATAAGGTTTATGGACGTGGTGAGAGAGGTCATGCAGGCAGTTGGTGTGGCAGAGCAAGATGCAGAGGATAGGAAGAAATGGAAAGAGATGATCCGCTGTGGCGACCTCTAACGAGAAAAGCCGAAAGATGAAGATGTTGCTCAAAGTGGCACAGTGGTTAAAGTTGTTGCCTCACGGCAAGAGGTGCCCTGGTTTAATTCTTGACCGGGGTGCCTTCTGTGTGGAGTCTGCATGTCCTAACTGTGTTTGCGTGGGTTTCCTCCTGGTGCTCTGGTTTCTTCCCACAATCCAAAACATCCTGTAGGTTGATTGGACACTCTAAATTGGCCATAGGTGTGAGTGAGCATGTGATTGTGTAGTGTGAAAGAACTACCGTGGCAGGGCTAGCCACCTGGTGATGTAAACCTTGGCACTGTTGAAGTGACACCCCGACCCCCATGTGCAAAAATGGGAAAAAGAGGTTATGATGGATATGTTACTCATGATTTAAGGTTTCTTTATCAACTGACATTTCAGTTACCAGAAATTAATAAAATGGCACTTTTGAAAAAAAATAAATTAATTTAGGGATTAGCACCCCCCATGCCCTTTATCTGCTTTATATAAGCAGCTGTAGTGTCACTGCAGCTTTGTGACAAGGATGTCCCCATTTCATTGTTATTGGAGTAAGGGGGCTGCCTCTCACATGTTTAGTCCACACTTTGCCAAGTACAGCAACAGCATGGCTGCAGGTACAGTTAGTGAGATAAACTGCTTCAGGAGTCACAGAGATACAAGTAGCTGCATGCAGCCTGATGAAATAGCTGAATAAAAAAGCTGTCTCCCATGTGGCCATTGCAAGCATGCTCAAAAGAAAATAACCATATGTGCACTGAAGAAAGGGTGGGAATGGTGAAAAATCCCATGGAAATGGACAACAGAAGTACCCTTAAGGTTAAATATGCGATGAATCACCTATGAAGACTTACAGTGTGAATAAACATTTTTGTAGCACAGACTACTAGTGTTTGCTAACAATCATGTTAAAGACAAACCAGTATTTTGGCAGTGGTCCATCATACTGCATAGCTTATAGTCACCGATATCCAGTAGGTAGTTTGTTTCCTATAGGTTCATTTTGTATTGGACTAAGGGTCACAATGGTGACTGTACAACAGTGTTACCTTTGCATTAGATCATGTCAGCATATGCCCCACACTAAATATATCTGCTTCCATATTTTCTCACTAAACCTCATCAGTGGCATGCATAATGGCTATTATTCTCTACTACTTTGTTTAATGCATTAACCAGGTAAGAATACCGAACACAAGTATTCCATCTTCAGGTGGATGACCCGGGCGCGCTCTAAGTCTTATGGTCTGAGACACACACCAAGCAAATGGAGGCTGAGGGAATCAGTCCACACTCATCTGATAGCCTCAGTCCACTGTGTTAACTAGAGCACTCTTTCTATTGTCACTGTGTTTTACTTTGTATGTCTCTGTTCCCTCAAGGATGTTGTGTGTATGCATTTCACAATGCCTTGCACTCAGAGGACAAGTAATCTAGAATGTGGTACGGAGGACTAAGGCCATAAGCTGTATGTCAGCTGTTGCTGGTAGTCTGGTGTCCAAGCCTTCATATGCCTACTGTGGGCATCTAATTGATTGTGAAACTAAAACACAGCAGAATGTGTTTGTGCACATACATTGCTCTCCCCAGTGCCTAGCTGAAAGGAGAATATGGAGGCTTATTAGCAGAACAGCCAAATAGCTGAGTGACTGTTTCACAACCTCCGGACATGTTGACTAGGTCAGAACCTGACCAGTTGCACTCATTTTGTGTATCTGTGGCTAGATCTGTCACAGAGACTTGTAGGGCAACTGACAAACATGCATTCTTATGTGTATAGGTGTGAGTATACACATGCATGAACTGGAAAACACAATTCTGTTTAACTAGCAATAAACAGTCTGCAAATAACAAGGGAAAGAAAACTCACAGAGTAGGATGCAGCCAAGTAGAAGTTTGGACTGTGGGTTGGAGATTGCCTTCCCACCATAGATTACTAACAAAGTACAGGCAAATAGAAAGGGATAGGGGCTGTTAAATGTGTCTTTAGTTGAGTCTAGAATGTAAGCTGTGGTTTAAAGAAAGGAATAATTAGTAGGACATATAAAATATGCATGGTAACTATAAAAATCAATCTAAAGAGGTTAGATTAGCCTGGAAACTAACAATGGAAAGGCAAAATACAAGGAAGAATGAGAAGGTATTTGTATAGCTCCCAAGTTTAAAAACAAAATCTAGAAGGTTTAGGATATTTGCATAGAACTATTTGCATACGTGTTTTTATACCTTGTGTAGACTTCTTAGAATTTTCCTACAGGTACAACAATTGTTTGAAGTGTGGTGAGAATGAGGGAGGTAACTGTGAACATATTTTTGGGGAATGCAATGAAATGGCAGATTAAAAAATTCCTGCATGATACTTTGTCAGAAATGTGGAGGAGCAAACGATAATAGCTAAGGAAATACTCTTTTGAGCTGGGATAAAGAAATTGATTTGTCTGGGCATAATAAGGCAATTGCTAGAAAATAGAAATCAAATCAAAACCAGCTATAACTAAATTATTGAATAATGTAAAGGAGAGACAATAATTGGAAGTACGATCTTTAGAAAAGGGAAGGTGCAAACCACATAAAAATGGAATTTATGGGAATGATATATGCATAATAATGTTTAGGAGGAGCAGTGAAATTTCAGGGATGGCAGGACTTGAGCAATCTATGTAATATTAAAGTGAATGATATTTATTAAGAAAGAAATAATATATGTATAATACATGAAAATGTTTGTAATGGTTTGTTTTCTGTTTTATAACTGCATTTGTAACCATGTCACTGTGCAAGTTGTAAAGTTAATAAAGGTGTTATTAAAAACAAACTTGGCAAGTTGGCTTTATCCATGTAACATTCTATGCATGTTGTTTGAAAGGAATGTTCAACTGCAAATGAAGCATTTTTTCTCTATAATCCTACCCCATTAGACCAATAATTGAGTATAACACCGCATTTGTATGTACCTCTTCAAATATCTGCACCAACTGGAAAGGCCACAGATATACCTCACAAAGAGGCCTCCAACACCTGTTCTATGTGGACAGGCTCAAATCACTATCACTCTACTCCATATCATACAGGTTGGTCAGAGGTGATCTGTGTCTCGCCAACAAGGTAATCTCAGACCCTGCCCTACTAGAGATGCTCCATAGCTCTAAGTCTAACTCCTCGCTCATTACCCACTCAAAAGGCCTGAATCTAATATGCAACATCAACAAAACCTGCTGGAGAGACAGGTTTGTCTCCCAGAGGCTGCCCCATCTCTGGAATAGACTTCCCACACACGTCAAACAGAGTACCTCACTGGCCCTCTTCAAGCACAACCTTGATGAATGGATGGGAAACCACAAATTTGTTCCAGGGGTTCCACGTATGTCCCTCATTGACAGGGGTGACATGTGCTGATTTAGGTTTCCTTTTGGGGGCAAACTCTTGGCTTGGTTTGTAAGGGCCCCAGGACCATTAGCCTAGTAACCTCCTATGATCCTATGAAAAATAAACTCAGAAATAATTATGTGACTTTACCCATTTGTCTTTTTATCAGAGGGTTCTGCTTATGCAATGTATTAATTTCAGACTGCAACCCATTCTAAGTTCTGTCAGGATTAACATTGTAAGACATGATTTATTTGTGCTGAGTTTCATCCATCCACAACACCTTTTCCCATATGGGGTCAAGTTTCACTTCAACAGTGACAATCATCTAGAGCCAAACTTTACACTGCTAGGTGGCTAGCCCTGCCCTTCCACCCCACACACTCACGGCAAATTTAGAGTGTCCACTTCACCTACTGGATGTCTTTGGAATGTGGGGGATAAAGCCATTGCACTCAGAAGAAACCCTCACAATCACAGAGTTGGCATGCAGACTCCATACAGAAGACACCCTAGCTGAGACTTGAACCAGGGAACCTCTTACTCTGAGGGAGCAACTCTATCCGCTGCGCTACTGTGTCACCCTTTATTTGTTCTGAGATTTTTTTTTTGTTTTTTTTTTTAACTTACACACATGGGAAGTATATCCTGGTTTCTTAAAAACTATGAGTGCTTCTTCATTATAGTTTATGCTTTGGAAGGTATATAATGCCTCTCATGTTATGGTTTTATTGCATTTGATCTCTGTAACTTCACACATTTACTGCTTATTTACCTTTCTTATAAAACAATAAAATATTATTGGAGAAAAAAAATGAGTGCTTCTTCATGAAATGCATATTAACTTAAGTTTGTCCAACAGCAGGAGTCATTTTGAGGATAAGCTGTTCCGTTATTTAGCAGCAAAATTACTCATCACTGAGTGATCTTTCTGTGTCAAGCAACAACATGCATGCTGCTTTCCTATATGCAGGAACATCTAAATAATGTCATTGTTGCTAAAAGATGACACACTGGTGTGTGGATAGTTACAAATTAATTTATTAAACTATCTTATGGTGAGCATACTGCCATAACTTGGCTGGCTAGAATCACAGTTAAATTTCAGAGTCACAGAGGAGAAAAACAGAAAATATACTCAGAAAATTAACAGTTGTTAAATGCTGCACATTTCTTCCTCAGTGACGATAGTGATTTCAGAATTAATAAGTTGTGTCCATGTATATGTGAATGTGAGGATCTGTTATGCATAACACTCCTTGCAAACATCCATTGGTTTGAATTTTGCTACATATTTTGCTGCTGTTTCCCCCATAATGTGTTTATATGTTTTCATAGGTTCATAGGTGATTATTGGGCTAATACAAGAGCCTTTACAAGCCTAGCCAATAATACCCAGGATATGACAATATTATATCTTCATTCCCCAGATATGGGATGGAGTAGCATCAGGGTACTGGGTCTTTGGGTTTTGTGAGTCCTGAGTCATTTTACAGAGTGTCTCTTTCCAAAACAGACATGGGCAGTACCCCGGGAGTGACTTTATGGTTCCCCATCCATTTATCCAAATTGTTTTTGAAGAGAGTGAGTGATGGGCTTTATTTTACAAAGATGGGAAGTTTATTCCATAGATGAGGTAGCCTTTGGGATATGAATATATTTTTGCTTTATATACTGTGCAATTGAGTTAGGAAGTACATTTTTGCATGCTTATGTCAAGAAAACAGATTTACAGCATTGCCATAAGTGAAGTTATTTTTGGTGATTTTTAGTCATAAATTCATTTTTTTAAACCTAGTTTTCTTGGTGGGTACCACAAAGATGAGAAAGCTGATCAGGGCAAACTAGACTTTCCTATCTCTAGGAACAACCCTAGATTCATCCTGTAGGATCAGCAGGCATTTGCAGGTAACTAAGACAGGTAATTTTTGCATTCTGTCCTGAGTGTGCTCCCATTGCTTCCTTCAAGTAGGTTGTGCCTTATATACCTGCCACAGGAGTTACTAAGGGGATATCCTCACTTTGTGCCCAGTGTCTCTAATCTATGATCCTTCTCAAATGCCACACTCTTCATTGTCTCACAGACAGAAAATCTAGCAACACAGTGAAGGAACATCATTTCTATTTGTTGCTCATTCTAGTTTGGATTGGCAGTGTTACTCAGATAATCATGTTTTGCTGAGCCATACCACAATCTGATACAAAACTTTGATGGAAACTACATTAAGATTGCAGTCGACATTCAGAGCCTTATCACAAACACTGAAAACCCATTAATTTTTGAGAAGTATTTGAAATAAAAAAATAATGTTTTGTAAGCCAGAAATATAGTGTCCCTTACTCAGTATATCCATCCACTACAGTTCCACCCTCACCCAAATCTGCCTATAACAATGCAAAGAAATGCCTAGGCCATCAAGTCATTAATCCTACTACAGACAGAAGGACTGTATACTGAAAGACATAATAATGTGGTGAGACTGTTGCACTGGGGATTGTGCAAACATTATGCTATTGTAGTGGCTGAAAAACAATGGAAACATGAGCACAAAGCATCATAGAAAATGATGAAGCTTATATCACATGGGATCACCCATTACCAGCAGTCCAAAATATAGATGCTAGAAAACTGGATATAGTGGTCCAAGAAAAGAAGACAAAAGTAGCATTGACCATTGAAATTGCCACACCTAGTGACTACAGTGTCTTGCATACAGAGAGACACAAAGTCATAAACTATCAGGCTCTGCAGACGGAAACGACAGCAATGTGGAAGAAAGATACCCAGACAGTTCTAATAGTAGTAGTACGAACAACAGGTCTTATAAAAAAGATTTTACAATTGTATTTGGATATGTTACCAGTACATGTAACTCCATATGAACTGCAGAAGGAGTCATTACTGGGCACATTGCGAGTGCTGAGAAGAGTACTACTGGTTGACATCAAAGACTGAAATAATACTAATTTACAAAGTTTCGTTTACAAAGTTACCATTCCGTAAATGTGTAACTAGAAACCTATCAATACTCAGATGTATTTTACTTTTTTTCTACCTTGCTTTCATGCACCCTCTTACGTTTCCTCTGTTCAGAATATATTATGTACATTCTCTCAATATCCGACTATCACTCTAGATGTCTAAAGTAATGCTACCAATAAAAAGACTAAAAGAACATTGTACATATATTTTTCTTTTCACGGTATCAGGTACATTTTCTAACAACTGTCAGTGCTTGCTGAAAAATATATTTACTGTATTTTTGTACCATTTATCAAACCATTCATCACATTTCTCATATTCTGTCTAATTACATTTTTCCAAGAAGTGTAGCAAAGTGCCTTCAGACTTGCCATTGTAATACTCTGATGGAGCTTTTTACTTTAAGCTTCCACTGAAAAAGGTCAGTGACCAGCTGGGTTGTCCTTGTTAACCAGTGTAAGCAAATAAATAAATAAACAAATAAATAAATAAATAAAACACTCTGTATTACTTTATGTAGTCATCAGCATGCAGAAATCAATTTATATACATTATGTTTCATATATAGTAATTAAAATCATTTTTATGCATCCATAAATGTCCTTTTGTTATGGGAAAAAAAGTCACAAAGCATTGTCTGCACTGATAGAATAGCTGGATAGCTCTGACTGTGGCCCAGGTCACCCGAGTTTGGTTATTGGCTTGAGTGCTTGATGGAACAAGAAGTGGAGACTAGACATGCTCACCGTAGCAGAGGGGAGGGCAGAAAAGGATTTTTACCTTCAGTTTGTAATCTTGGAGATGGGACAGGGGGAGGGAGAGTAAGCATTCAAGCGTTGGACTTTTAGCCCACCAAGTCACAATATTGTGATAGCCTTCATTTTTGAGTGGGTGGAAGTGGCCACACACACACACACACACACACACACACACACACACACACACACACACATGCACACAGTGAGGGTATTATGGGTTCATGTGGTGATGTAGATAGCTTGTGAGGCTCAGTTAATTCTAAAAAGTATCTTTCATTGCAAGGATGCTAATAAAAGCACAGACACCCTGATGTCTACTCCTCTGGATGGCTATCTTCTCCACAGCAGTCTTCAGTGGCACAACAGCACACTCGTTGTTGGTGCAGAAGGCTGTGGGTCTATTCCCACACCAGCTAGATGGATTGCTGACAGTGCAGCACAGCATAAGTGGGGTTCTGCACTCCAGAGCGTGTTGTCCTTTGGATGAGCTGTTAAACCAAAGTTCCATCCTCTTTACCTGGTGGTAGATCAGGTGGATGCCAAAGATCCCACAACACCTATTGAAAAGAGTTGGGGAAGTTCCTGATGCCCTGCCCAAATTTTCTCTAATAGTATAAATTCCTCCATGGGTCTCCCCCTGAAAAGAGGCCACTAGCCTAATGGGTCTAGCTAGTCAATAAAGGATGAATATATAAAATAAAATTAGCAATTCTGAAGGGCAGAGGTCCTCAACACTAAGGAAAGAATGAGACATCTCCTGCTGGGGAAGGCTTCATAATTGGCATGACAGAGATGGAAAGAAATGTACATATCTTTGTAAAACCACAATGTATTCTTTGTGTAAACCAGTTTATACAGACATGCATCACTTTATGGAAGCTACTTCTGTATATATGTTCATGAGTACAGACTCTTGGAAAAATTAATGAGATTACATAGAAATAGTTTTCTACACCTTTTCTACTATACTTTTTACTGTTTATCCCATTATTATCCAAATAACACTTTCGATAGTCTTCTTTCCTTTCTTTTGTGCCAGCATGAATTTTGTTGTACTGTTTTCTTTTTGTCCCTCTTACAAATTTGGCTCTGCAAGCATCGAAAATACTTCTGCACAAATTAACTGACCTTATCATCATTTGTAGTCTGTGCCTGTTTTATATTTACAGACTTTATCAGTCAAGAAGTAGGTGTTAAACATCCGCTCATTACAATGTTACATAGTACAGTTATATAGAGAGCTGTTTACAGTGGTATTAGATACAGTATAGAAACCACTAAAGGTGAAATGTAGTAGAAAATGTCAGTACATTGCTCTGAAATATAACACATCAATGTCTTTGGACTTAGTGTGACAGCTGTGTTGATTTTTCAGAACCACGACAAACTGTATGTTTTGTATCCCAAAGGAGGTTTTATTTCTCCTTTACAAAAACATCATCTGTACCTCATGAAATGTGTTATGCCTGAACTCACAGCAGCATAGTATAAATACTAAGTAAGACATCTGAGAACCTAAACTACTGAAAACTAATGTAGATATTCTACCGCGGTCAAAAGGATGAATGACTTCTGCAGGCTTAAAAGATTTTTCCAAACTTGAAAATTAGCAACTTCCTTACAGTGTGCCATGGTGTTTGTGAAAGCTGTCATTTTCAAATCCCTTTCCAGTGTAAGTTAACGTTTATTAATAAATATATGTCCTTTTTCTTCCTTTTGATAAGTTCCTCTTCGGCCTTTCCAAGACTTTAGATTTGCCACTGCCCTGCTAGCTGGTTAGTTTTCTCAAATTACTTTAGTATTTTGTTTTTACTTTGTCTCTCTCATCTGTTATAATTACTTCTATGAGCGATGAAAAACTTATTTTATGTATGTAGCTGCTTCTATGCTGTGCTGGAATTTGCTGGACTTGACTTAAAGTCTTCTTAAGACACAAAGTCTTGCTGGCTGTTTACTGCTAAAATCATAGTCTAATTATCACAGTCTGTTAACCACAGAAACTTGCAGAATATACACTGATGTAGCATTTGGCTTTAAGAGCAGTAACCAATAAATAGCTTTTTATAAACAAACCACACATACTCTTCTGTTAGTTCGTAGCATATATTTGCAAAGTTTTTCTTCACAAACAGTATAGATGATGACTTTCCTTTCTCCATACAATACCTCGAAACAAGTGTGTTTCTACCAAAACACCTCTAACATATCTGAATTAATACAGTTATATGCAGTTCTAGTCACGCACATAGATTTTGTTTTATCCTCTTGGTAGACGTTTCTATTGTCCTTTTGTGATTTACTTGTAAGAATTTTTGCTGATGTGAGGATGCCATTAACAGAAATCTGAAAGGAAACATCTGTACAAGCTGTTCTGCTGCTGTTCCTGTCAATGGATATTTGTAAACTGTTCTGCAAACATGAGAAAAGCATATAATACTTGCTTTCCAAAATTGCTTTTCTAGGCTTTTTTCTGATGATTCTATAAAAAGCCATGTCCATTTATCTACGTCAAGCTTTTCTTAATACTGTGACAAACATGTACCTTGAGGAAAACACACACTATAAAAACATGTCCATTGTCAGAAGTATGAAAGGAAACAAACTACTCAGGAAATATCTTGTGTTCATTAATAGATCTTTGTTTTTCACTTATTTCAGCCAGAGCTATGTCATACAATATGAATGTCATTTATAAATTGCTAAACTATATTCCTACATTAAAGTAAACTTTTTATTTTATTCTTTATCTTTCACATATTTGTAGCAGAATTAATTTCAGCCTTATATTCACAATTCCAAACTCTAACAATTCCCTCTTTTTTATAGGAAACACATTAGGAAACAAAACCTTTAGTCTTGTTTTGATACAAGTCAAAATGCAATTTTACACAGTTAATATCATGATATAAAAGTATTACTACCAAAACTGAATGTATCTAAGAACTTTTTATTTTGCAGATCATTCTGTGAAAATATTTTATCAGTTATGAGCTGTTTCTGCTTTAGTTTTATTTTTTAACTTGATTAATTTATTCTTTTGTGATCACAGAATTTAATTTATGGCTTAGAACTGTTCTATTTACTCTTTACTTTTATTATATAAGAGATAATAACTATGTGCTACTGCAAGTATACTGCTGAAAATATACAGTTTCAATGTCATTTTAACCATAACATTGTGGTTATATTTCTGAACTGCCCATAAACTTTAATTGACAGTGAAGTATACACTGAAAAATGCTGTTTACATATTAGTCCATTAGCTGTATGAATACAATATTTTAATATATTTTTTTCTCTAGCTGGGGTAACCAGTACTAGTACAGATAAAAGTATGGTCCAAAAACCAATGATAAAACTGCAACTTGAAACCAGTGATAATATTACAACTTGACAAATTACTTTTGAACTTATTACAATGTATCCTGTACAGTATGTATTTACACAGACTGTTTGCTATTCATGCATTTCAATCTAGTAGGTACCCTGGGCCCATTTTTTTAAACATGTTTTTTCACACATATTCATTACTAGACATTAATTTAATTTGTACTGAATTCTTTTGTATTTGTACATACAAAGACTATAAACTACACTTAGTCCAATCTTACAAATTTAGTAACATTAACATCAAGAAAAATCTTGGAAAATTCTTATGTCTCTTTAGAAGTATCTAGTGGAATTGCCACCAGAGGCAACTATGCTTTTTGCATACCAACACTGTCTTGCCAAAAACATATTAAAATAGTAAATGCAATTTAATATTAATAACTAAATTGATAGCTATTAGCAACTTGCAAAATATCTTATCCTGTCAGGTTTAATCTGTTTACCAATATTTCTAATGCACTAATACCTGTTTTCCCCTCCCCCCTGAAAGAATATTGTCAAGAAGGAATGAGATATCATTTCTTCCTGTAACTTTATTTTAGACCCTTTTGCAATACTGCTAACACAGTCAGTGTAAAACCGAGAAAGTACCCCTCCCCCTGTAATATTGACTATCGTTTATCTGTTTTATAATGTATGTCAGCCCAACACTTTGGTTATACATTTGCTTTATTAGGTTATTAAACTATAGACCTTTGTCTGATTTGCTCATTTTTGGCTGTTTTTTTCTGTTACCTTTGCTGTCTACTTCTAATAGCAATTTGTACCTTCCGTATAACTGATTTAAACTGTATGTAGACTATACCCCATCTGCTGGCTATACTTGATGTAACTGAGGTTTTTACTTTTAACCTTTACCTGCAAAGAGATTATCAGTGACATATATGCACAACTGTGACATTTTATTACAAATACCAAATAGTGCTACATGTAAACATTTAACAATTATATTTTAATAACAATAATAGTTCAGAAAAATATAAGCCACTTGTCTGGCAATCAGTCTTGTTTTACAACATTTTCTGTAACTATTTATCTAGTCTGGGAAGGACTGAGTTCACATTTTATACTCTATAAACTATAGTTAACTTTTTAGCATTGTTCTTTAAATTATCTGTTAATACACTTACAGTTTGAAATTAGAATGTAGTTGTAAAATATTTAGAAATATAATAAGTATTTGTGATTTGCATAACTATGCATTTATACTACATAAATAGACATTATTTTACAATTAGCTTACATGGATTTCAGTTTTTTTTTATTTATTTAACTGCCCTGCCATTAATTTTACAAAAACTGTTTGACTAATACCATCTGTGATTTTATTTCTTTTTAAAATTTAGAACTGTAACTGTTTGGTGTGGTGTTACTATACAATTAAAAAAATTGTAAAAAACAAAATAGATATTAGCTTAACTAACACGTTTATATTTACATTATTTATATTTGCTGTTGTCTGCCTTTTATTCTTGTGCATTGTACTTCAGATAAAAAGAAAATACATGCATGTCAGTCTTGTGACTTTAAATCTTTACTGTTATTAACTATTTTCATTTGATTTTTACACACTAAAACTGTTGTGTATCTTTTGACTATGCTATTAGAATAGCAGTTATATGGCCTGTTTTACTGTACTAATGATAAATGTATTGCTTTAACTGAATGGAAGTGTTAAACATTTGAGAATGATTTGTCCAGACATCAGATCCTACTATCCTACCATGTATATTTAACCATTTTCAAAACACAAACATATTATACAATATATCTCTTTTGCACAGATTAGCTGTGTATGCAGGAAGTCAGTCTCAATCAGTTCAGCTAATTTATTTTCTTTATCCTGTAACTGCTGGTGAAGAGTTTCCTGTAATGTTGCATGGTCTTTCTGATATTTTTCAGTAACCTGTTCTGCTGAATCTAAAACTCCTACGCAGTTTTGGAAAAGATGTTTGTATAACTTGTCTAAGCTTCCTGAACTCATTGTATCTGTCTTTTAGAAGTGTATTACATTCTTTTGTAACAAAACATACTAGAGGTTCTGTCAGTAACTGATTTGATTGTTGTTGCAATTCTGAAATAAACCTTTTACATCTGGTGACAGAACATGACTGTCTAACATCTGAATATAATATCAGCATATTAACTTTTCTTGGTTCTTTACCATTAATATTTTTGTCTGTACAGTCTAACCTTTGAATAGTGACATGCACTGTATTTTTATGACATGGTACACACAATAGACATTTTTTATACCACACATGATTTTGTTTCAGATACCAGTCAAATATTGTAATCCATTTGCATACTGCCTTACTGTTAACATGCCCTAATAACGTTTTACATTCGCTAATATGCTGTATATACATTTCATTCTGTTATTATTATTACCTCTATAGCATTCATACTGCATGCAGCACAGACAGATTTTCTTACCAGTCAACAGAGAGACAGGTGGCCAAGCTGCTTTACTGTAGATGGTTGAAAAGTCTCTGTAGTTACTTGTGAAGCTGGTACAACAAAACTGTCAGTTTCAGTCTTACAACTTTGTATTGTACCTTTTTTGAGAATTTATGGCACTGCTCACCTTCCTGCACTGCAGTCTCTCTGGATTCAGATGTCTGATGAACTGTATTGCTACAAACTGTAGAAAACTGTAGAAAACTGAAGTACTTCACATAAACGTTAGTTACTGTGCTTTTACAGGAGTGACCTTAAAGAAGACATTACCCACTCCCCCTGTTTTTGGATGCAGGCTAAGAACATTGTCAGAGTCACCACTGAAAATTTTATTTTATGTATGTAGCGGCTCCTATGCTGTGCTACAATTTGCTGGACTTGACTTAAAGTCTTCTTAAGACACAAAGTCTTGCTGGCTGTTTATTGCTGAAATCAAAATCTAATTATCACAGTCTGTTAACTACAGAAACTTGCAGAATATACACCGATACAGCATCTGACTTTAAGAGCAGTAACCAATAAATAGCTTTGTATGAACAAACCACACGTACTCTTCTGTTAGTTTGTAGCATATATTTACAAAGTTTTTCTTCACAAACAGTATAGATGATGACTTTCCTTTCTCCATACAATACCTCGAAACAAGTGTGTTTCTACCAAAACACCTCTAACATATCTGAATTAATACAGTTATATGCAGTTCTAGTCACGCACATAGATTTTGTTTTATCCTCTTGGTAGACGTTTCTATTGTCCTTTTGTGATTTACTTGTAAGAATTTTTGCTGATGTGAGGATGCCATTAACAGAAATCCGAAGGAAACATCTGTACAAGCTGTTCTGCTGCTGTTCCTGTCAATGGATATTTGTAAACTGTTCTGCAAACATGAGAAAAGCATATAATACTTGCTTTCCAAAATTGCTTTTCTAGGCTTTTTCTGATGATTCTATAAAAAGCCATGTCCATTTATCTACGTCAAGCTTTTCTTAATACTGTGACAAACATGTACCTTGAGGAAAACACACACTATAAAAACATGTCCATTGTCAGAAGTATGAAAGGAAACAAACTACTCAGGAAATATCTTGTGTTCATTAATAGATCTTTGTTTTTCACTTATTTCAGCCAGAGCTATGTCATACAATATGAATGTCATTTATAAATTGCTAAACTATATTCCTACATTAAAGTAAACTTTTTATTTTATTCTTTATCTTTCACATATTTGTAGCAGAATTAATTTCAGCCTTATATTCACAATTCCAAACTCTAACAATTCCCTCTTTTTTATAGGAAACACATTAGGAAACAAAACCTTTAGTCTTGTTTTGATACAAGCCAAAATGCAATTTTACACAGTTAATATCATGATATAAAAGTATTACTACCAAAACTGAATGTATCTAAGAACTTTTTATTTTGCAGATCATTCTGTGAAAATATTTTATCAGTTATGAGCTGTTTCTGCTTTAGTTTTATTTTTTAACTTGATTAATTTATTCTTTTGTGATCACAGAATTTAATTTATGGCTTAGAACTGTTCTATTTACTCTTTACTTTTATTATATAAGAGATAATAACTATGTGCTACTGCAAGTATACTGCTGAAAATATACAGTTTCAATGTCATTTTAACCATAACATTGTGGTTATATTTCTGAACTGCCCATAAACTTTAATTGACAGTGAAGTATACACTGAAAAATGCTGTTTACATATTAGTCCATTAGCTGTATGAATACAATATTTTAATATATTTTTTTCTCTAGCTGGGGTAACCAGTACTAGTACAGATAAAAGTATGGTCCAAAAACCAATGATAAAACTGCAACTTGAAACCAGTGATAATATTACAACTTGACAAATTACTTTTGAACTTATTACAATGTATCCTGTACAGTATGTATTTACACAGACTGTTTGCTATTCATGCATTTCAATCTAGTAGGTACCCTGGGCCCATTTTTTTAAACATGTTTTTTCACACATATTCATTACTAGACATTAATTTAATTTGTACTGAATTCTTTTGTATTTGTACATACAAAGACTATAAACTACACTTAGTCCAATCTTACAAATTTAGTAACATTAACATCAAGAAAAATCTTGGAAAATTCTTATGTCTCTTTAGAAGTATCTAGTGGAATTGCCACCAGAGGCAACTATGCTTTTTGCATACCAACACTGTCTTGCCAAAAACATATTAAAATAGTAAATGCAATTTAATATTAATAACTAAATTGATAGCTATTAGCAACTTGCAAAATATCTTATCCTGTCAGGTTTAATCTGTTTACCAATATTTCTAATGCACTAATACCTGTTTTCCCCTCCCCCCTGAAAGAATATTGTCAAGAAGGAATGAGATATCATTTCTTCCTGTAACTTTATTTTAGACCCTTTTGCAATACTGCTAACACAGTCAGTGTAAAACCGAGAAAGTACCCCTCCCCCTGTAATATTGACTATCGTTTATCTGTTTTATAATGTATGTCAGCCCAACACTTTGGTTATACATTTGCTTTATTAGGTTATTAAACTATAGACCTTTGTCTGATTTGCTCATTTTTGGCTGTTTTTTTTTCTGTTACCTTTGCTGTCTACTTCTAATAGCAATTTGTACCTTCCCGTATAACTGATTTAAACTGTATGTAGACTATACCCCATCTGCTGGCTATACTTGATGTAACTGAGGTTTTTTACTTTTAACCTTTACCTGCAAAGAGATTATCAGTGACATATATGCACAACTGTGACATTTTATTACAAATACCAAATAGTGCTACATGTAAACATTTAACAATTATATTTTAATAACAATAATAGTTTAGAAAATATAAGCCACTTGTCTGGCAATCAGTCTTGTTTTTACAACATTTTCTGTAACTATTTATCTAGTCTGGGAAGGACTGAGTTCACATTTTATACTCTATAAACTATAGTTAACTTTTTAGCATTGTTCTTTAAATTATCTGTTAATACACTTACAGTTTGAAATTAGAATGTAGTTGTAAAATATTTAGAAATATAATAAGTATTTGTGATTTGCATAACTATGCATTTATACTACATAAACAGACATTATTTTACAATTAGCTTACATGGATTTCAGTATTTTTTATTTATTTATTTAACTGCCCTGCCATTAATTTTACAAAAACTGTTTGACTAATACCATCTGTGATTTTATTTCTTTTTAAAATTTAGAACTGTAACTGTTTGGTGTGGTGTTACTATACAATTAAAAAAATTGTAAAAAACAAAATAGATATTAGCTTAACTAACACGTTTATATTTACATTATTTATATTTGCTGTTGTCTGCCTTTTATTCTTGTGCATTGTACTTCAGATAAAAAGAAAATACATGCATGTCAGTCTTGTGACTTTAAATCTTTACTGTTATTAACTATTTTCATTTGATTTTTACACACTAAAACTGTTGTGTATCTTTTGACTATGCTATTAGAATAGCAGTTATATGGCCTGTTTTACTGTACTAATGATAAATGTATTGCTTTAACTGAATGGAAGTGTTAAACATTTGAGAATGATTTGTCCAGACATCAGATCCTACTATCCTACCATGTATATTTAACCATTTTCAAAACACAAACATATTATACAATATATCTCTTTTGCACAGATTAGCTGTGTATGCAGGAAGTCAGTCTCAATCAGTTCAGCTAATTTATTTTCTTTATCCTGTAACTGCTGGTGAAGAGTTTCCTGTAATGTTGCATGGTCTTTCTGATATTTTTCAGTAACCTGTTCTGCTGAATCTAAAACTCCTACGCAGTTTTGGAAAAGATGTTTGTATAACTTGTCTAAGCTTCCTGAACTCATTGTATCTGTCTTTTAGAAGTGTATTACATTCTTTTGTAACAAAACATACCAGAGGTTCTGTCAGTAACTGATTTGATTGTTGTTGCAATTCTGAAATAAACCTTTTACATCTGGTGACAGAACATGACTGTCTAACATCTGAATATAATATCAGCATATTAACTTTTCTTGGTTCTTTACCATTAATATTTTTGTCTGTACAGTCTAACCTTTGAATAGTGACATGCACTGTATTTTTATGACATGGTACACACAATAGACATTTTTTATACCACACATGATTTTGTTTCAGATACCAGTCAAATATTGTAATCCATTTGCATACTGCCTTACTGTTAACATGCCCTAATAACGTTTTACATTCGCTAATATGCTGTATATACATTTCATTCTGTTATTATTAATACCTCTATAGCATTCATACTGCATGCAGCACAGACAGATTTTCTTACCAGTCAACAGAGAGACAGGTGGCCAAGCTGCTTTACTGTAGATGGTTGAAAAGTCTCTGTAGTTACTTGTGAAGCTGGTACAACAAAACTGTCAGTTTCAGTCTTACAACTTTGTATTGTACCTTTTTTGAGAATTTATGGCACTGCTCACCTTCCTGCACTGCAGTCTCACTCCGGATTCAGATGTCTGATGAACTGTATTGCTACAAACTGTAGAAAACTGTAGAAAACTGAAGTACTTCACATAAACGTTAGTTACTGTGCTTTACAGGAGTGACCTTAAAGAAGACATTACCCACTCCCCCTGTTTTTGGATGCAGGCTAAGAACATTGTCAGAGTCACCACTGAAAATTTTATTTTATGTATGTAGCGGCTCCTATGCTGTGCTACAATTTGCTGGACTTGACTTAAAGTCTTCTTAAGACACAAAGTCTTGCTGGCTGTTTATTGCTGAAATCAAAATCTAATTATCACAGTCTGTTAACTACAGAAACTTGCAGAATATACACCGATACAGCATCTGACTTTAAGAGCAGTAACCAATAAATAGCTTTGTATGAACAAACCACACGTACTCTTCTGTTAGTTTGTAGCATATATTTACAAAGTTTTTCTTCACAAACAGTATAGATGATGACTTTCCTTTCTCCATACAATACCTCGAAACAAGTGTGTTTCTACCAAAACACCTCTAACATATCTGAATTAATACAGTTATATGCAGTTCTAGTCACGCACATAGATTTTGTTTTATCCTCTTGGTAGACGTTTCTATTGTCCTTTTGTGATTTACTTGTAAGAATTTTTGCTGATGTGAGGATGCCATTAACAGAAATCCGAAAGGAAACATCTGTACAAGCTGTTCTGCTGCTGTTCCTGTCAATGGATATTTGTAAACTGTTCTGCAAACATGAGAAAAGCATATAATACTTGCTTTCCAAAATTGCTTTTCTAGGCTTTTTTCTGATGATTCTATAAAAAGCCATGTCCATTTATCTACGTCAAGCTTTTCTTAATACTGTGACAAACATGTACCTTGAGGAAAACACACACTATAAAAACATGTCCATTATCAGAAGTATGAAAGGAAACAAACTACTCAGGAAATATCTTGTGTTCATTAATAGATCTTTGTTTTTCACTTATTTCAGCCAGAGCTATGTCATACAATATGAATGTCATTTATAAATTGCTAAACTATATTCCTACATTAAAGTAAACTTTTTATTTTATTCTTTATCTTTCACATATTTGTAGCAGAATTAATTTCAGCCTTATATTCACAATTCCAAACTCTAACAATTCCCTCTTTTTTATAGGAAACACATTAGGAAACAAAACCTTTAGTCTTGTTTTGATACAAGTCAAAATGCAATTTTACACAGTTAATATCATGATATAAAAGTATTACTACCAAAACTGAATGTATCTAAGAACTTTTTATTTTGCAGATCATTCTGTGAAAATATTTTATCAGTTATGAGCTGTTTCTGCTTTAGTTTTATTTTTTAACTTGATTAATTTATTCTTTTGTGATCACAGAATTTAATTTATGGCTTAGAACTGTTCTATTTACTCTTTACTTTTATTATATAAGAGATAATAACTATGTGCTACTGCAAGTATACTGCTGAAAATATACAGTTTCAATGTCATTTTAACCATAACATTGTGGTTATATTTCTGAACTGCCCATAAACTTTAATTGACAGTGAAGTATACACTGAAAAATGCTGTTTACATATTAGTCCATTAGCTGTATGAATACAATATTTTAATATATGTTTTCTCTAGCTGGGGTAACCAGTACTAGTACAGATAAAAGTATGGTCCGAAAACCAATGATAAAACTGCAACTTGAAACCAGTGATAATATTACAACTTGACAAATTACTTTTGAACTTATTACAATGTATCCTGTACAGTATGTATTTACACAGACTGTTTGCTATTCATGCATTTCAATCTAGTAGGTACCCTGGGCTCATTTATAACATGTTTTTTCACACATATTCATTACTAGACATTAATTTAATTTGTACTGAATTCTTTTGTATTTGTACATACAAAGACTATAAACTACACTTAGTCCAATCTTACAAATTTAGTAACATTAACATCAAGAAAAATCTTGGAAAATTCTTATGTCTCTTTAGAAGTATCTAGTAGAATTGCCACCAGAGGCAACTATGCTTTTTGCATACCAACACTGTCTTGCCAAAAACATATTAAAATAGTAAATGCAATTTAATATTAATAACTAAATTGATAGCTATTAGCAACTTGCAAAATATCTTATCCTGTCAGGTTTAATCTGTTTACCAATATTTCTAATGCACTAATACCTGTTTTCCCCTCCCCCCTGAAAGAATATTGTCAAGAAGGAATGAGATATTATTTCTTCCTGTAACTTTATTTTAGACCCTTTTGCAATACTGCTCACACAGTCAGTGTAAAACCGAGAAAGTACCCCTCCCCCTGTAATATTGACTATCGTTTATCTGTTTTATAATGTATGTCAGCCCAACACTTTGGTTATACATTTGCTTTATTAGGTTATTAAACTATAGACCTTTGTCTGATTTGCTCATTTTTGGCTGTTTTTTTTCTGTTACCTTTGCTGTCTACTTCTAATAGCAATTTGTACCTTCCCGTATAACTGATTTAAACTGTATGTAGACTATACCCCATCTGCTGGCTATACTTGATGTAACTGAGGTTTTTTACTTTTAACCTTTACCTGCAAAGAGATTATCAGTGACATATATGCACAACTGTGACATTTTATTACAAATACCAAATAGTGCTACATGTAAACATTTAACAATTATATTTTAATAACAATAATAGTTCAGAAAAATATAAGCCACTTGTCTGGCAATCAGTCTTGTTTTTACAACATTTTCTGTAACTATTTATCTAGTCTGGGAAGGACTGAGTTCACATTTTATACTCTATAAACTATAGTTAACTTTTTAGCATTGTTCTTTAAATTATCTGTTAATACACTTACAGTTTGAAATTAGAATGTAGTTGTAAAATATTTAGAAATATAATAAGTATTTGTGATTTGCATAACTATGCATTTATACTACATAAACAGACATTATTTTACAATTAGCTTACATGGATTTCAGTATTTTTTTATTTATTTAACTGCCCTGCCATTAATTTTACAAAAACTGTTTGACTAATACCATCTGTGATTTTATTTCTTTTTAAAATTTAGAACTGTAACTGTTTGGTGTGGTGTTACTATACAATTAAAAAAATTGTAAAAAACAAAATAGATATTAGCTTAACTAACACGTTTATATTTACATTATTTATATTTGCTGTTGTCTGCCTTTTATTCTTGTGCATTGTACTTCAGATAAAAAGAAAATACATGCATGTCAGTCTTGTGACTTTAAATCTTTACTGTTATTAACTATTTTCATTTGATTTTTACACACTCCCCGGGATTCATGAAGCTCGGCGCAAGGCCGGCGTAAGGCCTGCGCCGGCGGTGCATGGAATATCCGGCGCAGTAGCGCCATATACATATTAATGAGAGTGCACCGGAATCACAGACACGTGCGTAGTGTACGTGAGCGAGCCCAGGTAGGATGCGTCTGGAGGCGTGTCTAAGCCAGCATGAGGTGAGCAACCTAATGTGCTGACAGCCATGGTCCGCCCACAATAGTAATGGCAGCAGCCAGGTCCTGTGCAGAATGAAACGCATGTTCAGTATGCAACATAGTTCCCGACCCAAATTAATGGAGAAGCAAATAGAAGCCAGGAAGGCATAAGTGTAACCGACCAAGGAGTAAAGGATACGCATAAGACCGCGTTCGTCCGCAATGCACTTTCAGTGATTACACTCAGAGAATGTGTACAGCCGCATGACAGCGCAACGCACCGACATAGGAGCAGCGACTAAGGTCACCACCTGTCCCACTTTGGTTGGGGCAGTCACTCCATGGACAGTTGTGTCCCAAAAGCGTATTAGAAATGGCTGACGTGCTACAATTGTAGGACACAATGATATCCCGTATCTAATGTAATGGTAGCATGAATTGGTTATTTCTGTAACAGAAATACCTAAATGACACAAAAACAGAATAAGCAAGGAAATTGCCACAATAATAAGCATATTATTTAGGCAAGCAAGTGAATTTCCATGCTATATAGTGACCGTTTGTATGTGTCGGCCTGTAAAGTCAGATGTGAGTCCCGGAAATATCCCAGATCGGAAAATGGAAAGGTGGAAACCCCAGTAGCGACATGGGCATGGTCACCAGGGTTACCTGCTGTCCCAATGTGCCATGGACAGTCCCTGATTGGACAGTCGTGTCCCTGCAACAATCGTAAAATGGAAAATGACCTCCGATCCCCTGCCGCAAATTCCGCAATATACATGTAAATAGTAGCATAAAACATATACATTACGATATGGAACACAGACATGGCATAAGAAAATAAATAAGGAACCCAAATGCTTACAGAATAAGCTCATAGTATGGCAAACAAGTGAAGTTCTGTCAACTGCACTAGCCCTGAGTATGTGTAGTCCTGCAAATTTTGAAGTGCCCACATAACATGCCCCACTATGGGCATTGGAAAAGGTGCCAACCATAATGGTCACAAGCAGTAGTGACAGTACATAGCCGGGTAGCTGTGCTGACATAACAACAGTAAGGAAGCAAGATACCTCAAACACAGGCAAACATGTGCATAGCAACATAT